>NC_134239.1:11972310-12215310 GCF_965152275.1 Natator depressus
GCTCCCTCACGTAGATCCTAGACCTGGGGTCAACGCCACTGTGCCCTTCCCATATTGCTGGGGGTCCTGGTTAAATGGCAGGGGGAAATGGCTCAAAACTCTTGCCCTAGAATAAGTCCTATCTGCAAGGAAGCCTAGAAGAGAGCTTTGTGGACTATGGACCAGCAGGCCTGTCTCACCCCCCCCCGGCTCTGTAGAGTCTGATCCCGACACACACAAATGAATGTTATCCTCATGGCTCCACGGCCCTCTCCATTACACAGAGGGTGAAACTGGTGCACAGGGAGCGCTGTAGTGAGGCGCTTTAGGAATTGAATCAAGAACTTATGAATCCACATTTTACTTTAATGATTCAATGGAGCGTGTGAACTAACCATCATGATTCTGTGTATTGTTTGTTGTGCTTTTGCAGATGTGGCCTTCAGGGAAACCCTTACACACCAGCAGAGCACCTCTGTGTAAACACAGCTCCCCATGTCCTTCCCCTACGAGAGCTCTCGCTTTCCCTCAGCGCCCCTCAAATCCCCCCCACAAACTGTCCCATACCACTATCCCACCCCTCATCCCATCTCATCCCCTCCCCATCTCCAATTCATGTCCCTTTCACTGCTTTGAGGCCCCATCTCTCTTAGGTCCCATCCCGGGTCATAGATATCAAGCCCATAGAAGCCCACTGTGCCCATCCAGCCCAGCCTCCTGCCTCACCCAGGCCAGAGAATCTCCCCCAGGATTCCTGCTTCTGGCCCAGTAACTCCTGGCTGAGCTAGAGCGGAGCTTTGAGAGAGAGACGCCCCATCTCCACTGACAGACTCCCAGGGATGGAGAATCCATCCCATCCCTAGGCGAGCTGTTCCAGTGGTGAATTCAAACACTGGCCCCTAATTCCCAGCCTCAATTGGTCTCCCTTCAGCTCCCAGCCAGTGGATCTCGCTCTGCCTTTGCCTTCTACATTAAGGAGCCCTCCACTAGCAGCTGGGGAAATCAGAAGGGATTGGATTATTATGACTGACCTGAGGAGGGGCTCTCAGGCCCTGAGTTTTCCCTGGAGCCCTCGGCATCCCGGATCCAGAGCTCTTCCTCCCCTACCTCGATCCGCTGGATTAAGTCTGGTATGGAACCTGAATAACCTGTTTGAGGGGAAAGAATCAGTTTTATTACTAAGGTCTTGTCTACACTACACAGATTTGTTGACAAAACAGTGGAGGTGTACATACTACAATGCAACATTTGGTGACAAAAACTGTTTTGGTGATCAAATAAAACCACCTCCATGAGAGGCATGGAGCTTTTTGAGGCAAAGTTTTAGCGACAAAGTATCAGTGTAGACACTGTGCTTGATTATGTCGCTATAAAGGGCCTCCAGGAGGTGCCCCACAATGCCCCTCCTGCCCGCTCAGGTCAGCAGTTTGAACTCCGCTGCCCTGCAGCCAGGTACACAGGCATCCAGCCCCCCGTCTTAAAGCCCCGCAAATTTTTGAAATTCCACTTCCTGTTTTGTCGGCATGGAGAGCTCACATCGCATTTTCCCAGCTGATCACAGAGGCTCCACATGGCAAACGCTCTCCAGCTTGGACCCTGCGGGGGCTGTTGGATCTGCTCAGTATATAGGGAGAGGAGGCTGTCCAGTCCCCGCTGTGCTCCAGTTGTAGGAAGTTCGATACCAACAGGCACATTTCTCATGGCTTGTGTGAAAAGGGCCATGATAGAGACATGCTGCAGTGCAGAGCGAAGATAAAGGAACTGAGGCAGGAGTACCAGAAGGCAAGGGATGCAAACTGTCGCTCTGGTGCTGAACTAAAGACCTGCCACTTCTGTAAGGAGCTGGATGCCATCCTTGGCAGTGACCCCACTTCCACTGCCAAGAGCCCTGCGGACACTTCAGCAGGGCTGGAGTCAGTGGAAAGTGTACCTAACCCAGAGGATGAGATCACGGACGAGGAGGTGGAGATGGCAGTCTCCAGGTGGGGTGGTGAGTGAGGACCTCTTTTCTACTCTGTAGGTGTCTACCCAGTCCCACCAGTCCCTCTATGGGGAGCAGAAAGCAGGAGAGGAGACCGCTGGTAAGTGACTTTCTTGAGTTGATGCTTCTCGTTTATATGATTTCCAGCTTTCCTTCGCTTTGTGTAGTGTGAAAGTGGGTGAAGGGTTAGAAATCTACAAGACTTACTGTGTTTCTGTGCACTGCACATTCCCCTGTGCAGCTAAGCAGTGTGGCGGAACAGTGTGTTGATGCACACTGGAATTTCATGGGAATCTTCCAGAGATATCTCTAGGAAACTTTCCTGGAGGTACTTGCCAATCCTTTGCCAAAGGTTCCTTGGCAGAGCTGCTTTTGTTCCTTCCCCCATTATAGGAAATCTTCCCATGCTACTCGGCAATCCCTTGTGCAGGACCAAAGTGGCACACAGGTGAGCAGCATAGGGAACAGGTCTGAACCCACAAGCATGCAGTAGCTGCACCCTTGCATCCTTGCTTACACTCAGGAGTGAGATATCAGCTTCAATGATTCCCACCGGTGGAAAAGGATGGGAGAATTTACAACATTGTTCCTAGTCACCTGCACCGTGACCCTTGAATCATCACCATCGCTCTTTTGCCAAGCTGGAACACCCCTCCCACCTCCCCGCCCCACACACACACTGGGCTGAACTCATGATGCTTAGGGGGTGTTTGTTCACAAAGATGTCTGCCTGCCTAGGGTCAGTGAGAAACTGCTTGGGATGCTACAAGAGGTGTATTTTACTGTAATGATTCAATGGGGTGTGTGAACTAACAAACAATCATGATTCTGTGTATCGTGTCTTGTGCTTCTGCAGATGTGGCCTTCAGGGGAACCCTTACACACCAGCAGAGCGCCTCTCCCAGATAAGAAAGCTGTGATGGGTTTGGGCCCTTTGGGGTGTCACCCCAGGTGCTGGGATGCCAATGAATCAGCCTATTCTGCCAGCCTGGGTGCCCTTTACCTGGCCTTGCTGGGTTAGGCTCACAAGCCTCTTCCAGCCAAGCACACAGGCAGGGCCACACCCAACTGTACAGAGAGACACAGATCCACTCTGGAAAGATTCAGCCTTCAGGGCTTGCCCCAGCACTCTGGGGCCCACTCCCTTTAAGGGGTACAAACTCAAAGGTTTTATGAAATTTTCCCCCTCCCTCAATGTGGAGGGAGTTATGCACAACCTCTTGCCCCCACCCCCACTTAGAAATTACATAAACTGGGTTATATTATAAACAAGAAATAAGTTTATTAACTACAAAAGGTGAATTTTAAGTAAATATAAGAGATGACAGACAGAACAAAGCAGGTTACTGACCCAATAAAGCAAAATACGCAAGCTAAGCTCAATATACTTAAGAAACAGGTTATAAAATGTAAATTCTCACCGTAAATGTTATTTTAGGCAGGTTGCAAAGTTTCTGTGGTTCAGAGTTCCAGTTCTATTCCTTTTCAGACTGTACCCCTGTCTCCCCCCTTGCCTTCCCTTCAGGTGGCTTTAGCAGTCTTCTTGGGCAGACAGACCATGGAGAGGAGTCTTGTTTGCCTTCCTCCCCACCCTTAAATAGGATTTACATAAGGCGGGAATCCTTTGTTTCCCAAACTTGCCCCCTCCCCCACCTTCCAGTGGAAAGTTACAAGAAGTCCCAGGTAATGTTTAGTATCAGGTGACAAGACCACCTGACTCTGTAGTATCACAACATCCATGAGTCAGTGGCAGTATGGAGCGTCCGCAGGAAGGCCAAACTTTTCACAGTCCATTGTCCTCACTGATGGTCATCAGCCCTGTCTGACTTTTCCATTGTTGTACCTGAACTGTTAACAGTGGGCATCACCCAAAGTAGCATAGTTGAAATACAGATACATAGTCAATATTCCTAACTTCAGATATAGAAATGATACAGGCATTCAAATTGAATAATCGCATTCAGTAAATTATAACCTTTCCAAGGATATCTTACAAGACCTATCACAGTTATGTCATATTCATATCAGAAGCATATTTTCATAAAGAATATGGAGTGAAACGTCACAAAAGTGACCAAGGCGGAGCAAAGAGGATATGTTCCAGGAGATGCTACAATTCTCTGACACAGAAAAAAGGGAATGCAGGGAGTAGATAGAAATGGAAAGGCGGGACAGAAAAGAATATTAGGAGATTGTTCAAAAGGCCACTGAGTGGATGATAAAAGTAATGAAGAGGCAACCAGAGATGTTGAAGTCCCTAATCATGCTCCATTCTGAACAGATGGATGCTCGACTCCCACTGCAGCCGCTTCGGAACGGTTTTCCTTGCCCTCCCCAAACTCCTCCCACACATTCCTTTCAACTTTCTGGGACTTCTCGGTTTCTTCTTCACGCCACTCCTTTGGACAGCTTCTGGATACTGGATTTATGCACAGCTATGACAATCTGCCCTTCACTGTACCTCCCTTCCCACCAAGCCTTTGTGTGTGTGTGTGTTTAATAAAAACAAAATCTCGGAAAGATAACTATTCTTTATTTGCGTACTACAGATTGTGATAGCAGCTAGCAGTAAAACATATATAGGCAGTTTAGTTATTTTCTTACCGAAAACCTAGTCTACGAACCATCGCAAGTGTTTCGTAACGAAACCTGATTTAATGAATCAGGGCAGATTGCTCCATAGAAATATACATCGCTGGTTCTCATTCTCAAAAGGTTGCCTCAAAGCCTCCCTGATTCGAATTGCGTCCTCTCAAACTGTGCCTCAAAATCAGCAGCCAGGCGATCTGCCTCTATGCCCCACCCCTGAGCAAACCTTTCACTCTTAGCTTCACAACTATTATGCAATGTACAGCGGGTGGCTACGACCATGGGAATATTATATATGAATATTCCTTTAATCTGCCAAACGCACACTCCACGATCTGCCTGCACCTACTCAGCCTATTGTTGAACCACTTCTTGCTGCTGTCCAGGTTTCCTGTGTAAGGCTTCATGAGCCTTGGGAGTAACGGGTAGGCTGGGTCTCCCAGGATCACTATGGGCATTTCAACATCCCCCACTGGACTCTTCTGGTCTGGAAAGAAAGTCTCTGCTTGCAGCTTTCTGTACAGGCCAGTGTTCCTGAAGATGCATGTGTCATGCACTTTTCTGGACCACCCCGCAGTAATGTCAGTGAAACGCCACAACACCATGGAGAATTAGCCCTTTCTATTGACATATTCTTTGGCAATGTGGTCCAGTGCCAAAATTGGGCTACACATGCCATCTGTCGCCCCTCCGCAGTTAGGGAAACCCATTTCTGCAAAGCCATCCACTATTTCACACACATTGCCAAGAGACATGGTCCTTCGTAGCAGGATGTGATTAATGGCCTTGCACACTTGTGCTAACACAGCCCCAGTGGTCAACTTCCCCACTCTGAACTGATTCGTGACCAACTGGTAGCAGTCAGGAGTCACCAGCTTCCTAAATGCAATCGCCACGTGTTTCTCCACCAAGAGGGCAGCTCTCATTTTGATGTCCATGCGACGCGGGGCTGGGGTGAGCTCCACACAAAGTCCCAGGAAGGTGGCTTTCCGCATCCAAAAGTTCTGCAGCCACTGCTCATCATCCCAGACCTGCATAACGATGTGATTGCACAACTCAGTGCTGGTTTCCCTAGCCCAGAAGTGATGGTCCACCATGTGCAGCTGCTCCATGAATGCCAGAAGTAATCTGGTGTTGTTTCTATCCACGGCCCACAGCAGGTCAGGCAGCTCTGACTCATGTTCAGACAGGAACCTCATGTTTAAGTGCACTGCAAATCTGCGATGTGTTAATGACAGAACAGTGTGGGATCCATCCTTTCACACACAGATGGTTGGCGCACAGCAAACAAGGGCCGTTGTAAAATGCAGTGAAAGGCACTCGGAAGAGCACAGAATGCTGGGACGGAAAACAATGCATCATGGGACGTTGAGTCCACACCCATGATGCGCTGCGATCCACTCCGCCAGCCCACAAGTCATAGCAGCACAAGGTGGCGAGTAGCACCGTGGGATAGCTACCCACAATGCACTGCTCTTACCGTGAATGCCAGAGCACCAAGTGTGGCTGCATTCTGCCGACAGAGGGAGCACAGCGTGAACACACAATAGTGATGTTATTACAGCATTTTTTGGTCGTCGACATAACTTCTGTCGCCATAGTACTGTAGTGTAGACACGGGCTAAGCTTTTGGGGGCAGAGAGCTACATTTATAATATGCCTGTGCAGCACCCGGCACAACAGGGACCTGATCTCTGGCACTGCGTGCGCAGCGAGTGGCGCAATGGGGCCCTATCTCGGTCACTGCTTTAGAGGAAAGTGAAAAAGATCCCAAGCAGGACAATAACGGAATAAACCTTCCTTAGGAGAGATTTCATCCCATACCCCTCCAGGTGAGTTTAGGTCATACTCTGAAGCAGCAAGGTCTATAATCCTTCTGAATTTGCAAGAGATAAAGATTTTAAAAATAAGCATTAGGATAACTCTAAATGTTCCAGAGAAAAATTCCATCTTTGTCTCAGTGCTATCTAGCACCAGTGTGTTCTGCAGGACAACTGTGTGACACAGATTTCCTTTTACCCATTGAAATATCATTGAACATCCCTTTGTCCTCAGATTAGGAGACAGGGTGAACAGAAAGTCCCCCCTTACCTTCTCTCTCCTGGCCATAATTTCACGTACCCAATTGTCTCCTGAAAAAATGTTCAGGAAGGAAGGGTTTGCTTCTTTGCCGTCTTATTGCTGTTTTCAACAGCTCTTTGCAGCATGTCATTAAGAGACCGGCCATAATGCATTATGCAGGTATCATTAGGTAACACTACCACATAGACCTGCACGGTTTTTTGCTTAGGGTGCAAGCACTGTTCAGCTGCACGGTTGTTAAATTTATGATGTATCTTCTTTTCCAGAGGAGTGGGCTGGGGGCAGTGGGAGGCTGTGCAAGCAGCAGGAGTTTTTTTGCAGGGTCTGAAGCCTTTTTCTGCAGCCATATTAGGAGAGCAGCAGCCAGGAGCCCAAAAAGCAGGAAGTCACCTTCTCACATTCCATCTAAATTACATTAAAACAATGTAATACCAGGCTGTTAAGAAGGAGACCTTATCCTAATAGCACCCACCATCATCAGATACAGAAACAGATCTTCAGATGGTTAAAGAAAACTTTGTTTGATAGCATTCTGTCTGGTAAGGAATCACTTATCAACAGTTGTGGGTGTGAAATTGCTACTTTGTTTTACCTTTACAGTCCCTACTTCTCTATTGTTTATCTGTATGGTTTCTGTCTGGTTCTTTGATTGTTTCTGTCTGTTGCATAATTAATTTTATATTTAAATCAACTAAGGTGGTGGGGTATGACTGGGTAAAGAATGGTTTCGCAATATGTTAGGACCAGTCAAAGAATTATTTTGCAGTACTTTAAAATGATTGGTAAAAGGTACAGCTAAGCAGGACTCAGGTTTCACTATATAAACTGGGGTCCAAAAGGAAGTTCTTTGGAACCAGCTCCAGAACACAGCCCAAAGATCAGAGCTGCCAGACCTCAACACCCCCAGAAGCTGGAGTCCCTGGCCAACCTGATCCTGAGTGGCCAGCAGGAAAAGTTCGTCTGCCTTATTGGGAGTGGTGAGCATTGTATGCTTAGCGTGAACCTTCCATTTTGGTGATTGTTAATAAACAGAGGTTAAGGATATAAGGCATAAGGTTCTTTCACTAATAAAAAAACACCCACAAATGCGCAGAGTGTAAAGTTACACCCTGAGCCCTAGGAACTGGGTAAGGGTAGGTGCCCTAGAGTGTGTGGGTAACATTTTCTCCATGCCTTGAGCAGAGCTGCTGCCATCAGTGGCTGGGCTGGGATTCCTGGAAGAGGTTGTTGCTCATGGGCTGTTTGCTACCACTGCTGTGCCAGGACTGAGGGACATAATATGCAAGTAAACAAGTTACACTAAAATTAACCCCAGGCTCTATGGACCTGAGCTCTCCTCCAACAGGAAGCGGACCTGAAAGATGCTGACTACGGTTGTAGATTAAATCGCAGTTAACTCACGCAATTAACTCCAAAAAATTATTTGCAATTAATTGCAATTTTAATTGCACTGTTAAAACAACAGAAACCCAATTGACATTTATTAAATATTTTTGGATGTTTTTCTACATTTTAAAATATATTGACTTCAATTACAGCACAGAATACAAAATGTACAGTGTTCACTTTATATTATTTTTTATTACAAATATATTATTTTTTTATCATTTTTACAATGCAAATGTTTCAATTCACCTCATACAAGTACTGTAGTGCAATCTCTGTTGTGAAAGTGAAAATTTTCAAATGTAGATATTTGTTACATAACTGCACTCAAAAACAAAATAATGTTAGAGCGTAAAAGTCCAATCAGTCCTACTTCTTGTTCAGCCAACTGCTAAGACAAACAAGTTTGTTTACATTTACGGGAGATAATGCTGCCCGCTTCTTATTTACAATGTCACCTGAAAGTGAGAACAGACGTTCACATGGCACTTTTGTAGCCGGCATTGTAAGGTATTTACGTGCCAGATATGCTAAACATTCGTATGCCCCTTCATGCTTCGGCCACCATTCCAGATGACATGCTTCCATGCTGATGATGCTCATTAAAAAAAAAAAAAGCATTAATTAAATTTGTGACTGAACTCCTGGGGGTGGGGACGGGGCGGGAGAGAGAAAATTGTATGTCTTCTATATTGTTTTACATACATTCTGCCATATATTTCATGTTATAGCAGTCTCGGATGATGACCCAGCATGTTGTTCGTTTTAAGAACACTTTCACTGCAGATTTGTTAAAACACAAAAAAAGGTACCAATGTGAGATTTCTAAAGGTAGCTACAGCACTCGACCCAAGGTTTAAGAATTGGAAATGCCTCCCAAAATCTGAGAGGGACGGGGTGTGGAGCATGCTTTCAGAAGTCTTAAAAGAGCAACATATTATGCGGAAGCTACAGAACCTGAACCACCAAAAAAGAAAATCAACCTTCTGCTGAGATATCTGACTCAGATGATGAAAACAAAATGGGTCAGTCTGCACTGATCTGGATCATTATCAAGCAGAACCCATCATCAGCATGGACGCATGTCCTCTGGAATGGTGGCTGAAGCATGAAAGGACATATGAATCTTTAGCGCATCTGGAATGTAAATACCTTGCGACACCGGCTACAACAGTGCCATGCAAATGCCTGTTCTCACTTTCAGGGGATATTTTAAACAAGAAGCAGGCAGCATTATCTCCTGCAAATGTAAACAAACTTGTTTGTCTGAGCGATTGGCTGAACAAGAAGTAGGACTGAGTGGACTTGTAGGCTCTAAAGTTTTACATTGTTTTATTCTTGAATGCAGTTTTTTTGTACATAATTCTACATTTGTAAGTTCAACTTTCATGATAAAGAGATTGCACTACAATACTTGTAGGAGGTGAATTGAAAAATACTATTTCTTTTGTTTTTTTACACTGCAAATATTTGTAATAAAAAATATAAAGTGAACACTGTACATTTTGTATTCTGTGTTGTAACTGAAATCAGTATATTTGAAAACGTAGAAAACATCCAAAAATATTTATATGGTATTCTATTATTAACAGTGCAATTAATCACGATTAATTTTTTAATTGCTTGATAGCCCTAGTACTGACATTTGCCACCACTTGGCCACTCAGTGGCACATGGCAGCTGAGGCTTCAAGGGAACCCAGACATTTCACAGCTGCGAATAAAAGAGGGGAAATTGGTCCTTACCCAGGGAAACAAGGGCCCGGTAATTCCTCAGCATCTGGTCCTCATACAGCTGCTTCTCTGGCTGGGATAAGAGCTCCCACTCCTCCCGGGTGAAATACAGAGCAACGTCCTCAAACGCCACCCGGAGCTGCTGGCACAAGCGTTACACACTCAGCACCCTCCGCTCCAGCCCCTCAGCCCGGGCTCTCAGCAGGGGATGCTGTTTCTAGGAGAGTGACTCCCACGGAACCCCCAGCCCAGCAGCTGTGACCCAGGGAGACTCCCCGCCCCGCTCAGCCCCCCAGGGACTCGGGGCCCTGCTGAGGGGACAGGAGTTGCCTTTGGCTTCACAGGGGCAGTGGTGAAAGTAAGTCTAGGGACTTACCAGTATGGGGCTGGGCTGAGACCGGCTCTGGCCCCCAGAAGAGGCGGGGCCCCAGGAGGAAGGGGCGGAGCTGGGGGGGTCAGAGCCAGCCCCGGCCCACCCCTTACCAGCAAGTGCCTCTTTCCCCCTCCCCGGGGTAGCAGCGACAGCTGGGGGCTCTGGCAGCGGTTTAAAGGGCCCCGGGCAGTAGCGGCGGCCGGAGCCCTGGGCCCTTTAAATTGTCCCCAGAGCCTGCCGGAGCCCTGGGGAAGTGGCTCGGCCGCGGCTACCACCCTGAGCCCTTTAAATCACCGCCCCAGCCCTGCCGCTGCTACCCCAGGGCTCCGGCAGGCTCCGGGGACAATTTAAAGGGCCCAGGGCTCCAGCAGCGGGGCTCTGGTAGCAATTTAAAGGGCTGGGGGCTCCAGCCGCTGTAGGCCCTTTAAATTGCACCTGGGGAAGCCGATCCACCCCGGTACAGCGCACCGGCTCTTCCCGGTACACCGTACCGGGGTGTGCCAGCTTACTTTCATCTCTGCCCAGGGGGTTCTGAGTCAGGGCCCTGGGAAGGGCCTGAATCCCAGGGCAAGAAACAGGAGTCCCCGCCTCTGCCACAGGCCTGTGCTCAGCCCCACTCCCGCCCCTGGCTCGGGCACCTCAGGGCTCCTTTGCCAGGCCAGGGCCCTAAGGGTAAAGGGACGGCACCCATCTCCACATGTCCGCCTGGCCAGGGCCCTCCCCTCCCTAGTCCCAGGGACAGTCCTGGCTTTTTTGGGCGGGTCCCGGGGCCCCAAAGCCTCTCCCCGGCTCCAGCTGCTGCAGTCCTGAGCCCCCGGGCTGCGCTGGTGCAAAGCAGGCCCCCAGGCCCTGCCTGGCCGCGCTGAGCCGCTCCCGACCCTGGGGCAGCACTTGGCCCAGGTCAGCATTCCCCCCCCCCCCCGGGGAGCTGCTGCAGCCCCCAGCCCCGGGGTCACTAGCGCGGGAGGGACCCGGGTCCCGGCCCCCCTCGGCCCCAGCCGGGACCAGCCAGTGCCCGGCCGGAGAGTCCCCGCCCCGCGTCCTACCTGCGCCGGCCCCGCTGCAGCCATCACCATGGTCTGGGGCTATTGGGGTCTGGGGCAAGGCGAGGTCCTTGGTAGCAGGGAAGGGACAGACAGGGTGTGTCTGGAGAGAGGAGAAAAGGGGCCAAGTCAGTTCCCAGGGAATCCCCCGAGGAGAGCGGGACCCCGTTATTCTGGGCCTGGGGCAGGTGTGACATTCTCAGTAACATCCCAGGGAGGGGGCTGGGATTACACCCCCCCCCGTCACTGACCTACTACGGGCGTGGGAATGAAGCCCCAGGTTAGCTCAGTTGCAGACCCCCCTCCCCTTTCGTTGGCACTGGCTGGTGGGGGGTCACCAGCCCCCTTCGGCTCCTAACCCCCCCCCCCCCGGCGGCCGCTTTCCCCGGGCAGCGATTTCCTGCCTCCGCGGCTGTTTCTCCCCCTCCCCTGCGCCCCGCTCACCGACCGACCCCCAGGCTGCAGCGGGGACCCGCCCTGTGCACGGGCCGGGCTGGGGACCCAGGTGTCCGGCCTGGCACGGGAAGGCTCCTTGGCCCCGCCTGCTCCAGGGCGGATTTAGCGCCCCAGCCAGTAACCCGCCCCGCCCCGCCCCGCGCCGCGCAGACCTGTGCGGGCCGGAGCCTGTCCCCGCTGGGCGGGGGGCAGGAGCCGCCCGGCCCCCCTTCTCCAAGGGGCTCCCTGGGGCTGGAAACGGGGCAGTAGCGGGCCCGGGAGTCCGGGCGCGGGGACACGTGGGTCAGGTACAATCCCCGCCCCGGGCTAGCGCGGAAGCGAGCGGAGGCTGGAGGGGGCCCGCGCCGCCAGCTCCGGCGACAGGCAGCCTCCGTCTCCCACTTGCGTGCGTGGACAGGGCCTGGACAAAACAATCCGCAGCGGAATTACAGCCGTACACATGGCTTCGTTATGCAAAGGTCGGTTCCGTTCCGAATGTCCTTGCCTGGAGACACCCCCCGGTTCACCCCCAGGACCATTGCACACGAACCCCCCCCCCCCCCATACAATCTTCAGCCAGCGATTCTAATGTCTAATGTAGGGTGACCCTATCTCCCTCTGCTGAAAATGCGGCGACCCCCGGCAGCCTGGTGGCAGTGCTATCCGAGAAGAAGCTCACCCACACTGAGCTGGTAGATAGGGTGAGAAAGGTCCATGAGAAATCACGCTTTTCCCATCAAAAAAAGCTCACGCTCAGTGAGGTGGGGTGCAGCGGTCACCCGCAGTGGGGTGATGTACAATGAGAAGGGGGGGGCGTTGGGGCAGTTTAAAATCCAGGGTCCTGTATACCCTAAAAACAGCATTTATCCTCTTGCAGAGTGATCATTACTTTGGGGTCTTGGATGTGAAGAATGTGTGGGGTAAGATATTTCTGTGACCTTTGCTGCATGACCGTAACCCTAACAATAGCCAGGTTTGCCCCCAGAGCTGCAGACTCTGTCTGAGCACACAGTGAGTTACCTGCCCAAACCTCTGTTACTCACACACGCTAGGGGCACCTCCCTTACCTGTTCCTAGGGTTCAGGCATAACCCTTATACGCTGTGGGTTTGCAGGATCTTTTACCAGTGAAAGAGCCTTACACAGCAATATCCTTATCCTCTTTATTAACAATCAAGAAAACCAGAATGCTCACACTAAGCATACAATGCTCACCACTCCCAATAAAGCAGACAAATTTTTCCTGCTGGCCTCTCAGGATTTGATTACTTGGGGACTCCAGGTTCTGCATGGTGTTATTGGCAGGGTGTGGAGGTCTGGCAGCTCTGATCTTGGGGCTGTGTCCTGGAGTGGATTCCAAATAATTACCTTTTGGACCCCAGTTTATATAGTGAAACTTGAGTCCCGCTTAGCTGTACCTTCACCAATCATTTTACTAACCACTCCTAACATAGTGGAACAAAATTCTCTAACCAGTCATACCCCTCCACCTTCATTGATTTACACCTAGCAAAATTAATTATGTAGTAGACAGAAACAGTCAAAGAACCAGACAGATCATACAGATAAAGAATAGAGAAGCGTGGACCATAAAGATCAAACAAAGAAATGAGGATTTCACAACCACAACTATTGATAAGTGGTTTCTTGCCAGACAGAATGCTACCAAACTGAGTTGTCTTTAGCCATCTGAAGATCGGTTTATCTGGTGATGGTGGGTGCTATTAGAACAGGATTGCCTTTTTAACAGCCTGATATTACTTTAATGTAATTTAGATGGAATGCAAGGATGTGACTTCCTGCTTCTTAGCTAATGACTGCTGCTCGTCTAATATGGTGCAGACAAAGGCTTTGGGCCTTGCAATATGGCTACAGGAAAAGGCCTTATCCTTACAAGTGTACGGAGGGTGCTAGAGATGCAGCACTGGTAGGGGGTTCTGCAGGTCCCCATGGTGCTTAAAGACACAGAGGACCTTCACAACCTGTAGACTCACCGGCCAAGCACCTCCAGCTGGTCATCTTGGGAATTAGCTCTTCAGCCTCAGAGGATCCTCTGCTGGCCAATGTCTCACCCACCCCAGTGCCCCATACCTTGGGGTGCTACCCCACCACAGTGCCCTCAGACTCTGGGTCTCCCCTTCCAGGGGAACCCCCAACCCTCTAAGCCCACCTTGCCTCAGTGGCTACTGCCAGTCATCATCTAGCCCCTTTTCCCTGGGGCAGACTGCAGTCTATAGTGGCTACTCAACATTGGCAAGGGGATAGGACCTGCTGCCTTTGCCTATCCCCAGGCTGCCCCTCTGTAGCCCCAGAACCTTTCATAGGCCTTCCACAAGGCCTGCAGCCTTGGGGTTTACTAGGCTGGAGCTCCCTTTACCCTTCCCCAGCACTACTCCACTTTGGGTACCTTGCTCCCAGGCAGCTAGCCCTTCCCACTCCAGGACTAGAGTGAAGCTCCTTCAGCTCATGGCCCCACAGCCTTTTATCAGGGCCAGCTGGGCCCTGATTGAGCTGGCCACACCTGTGGTCAGCTACGCCCTCAACTGCTCTCACTCCTTGTCATAAATATAAAGGGAAGGGTAAACCCCTTTAAAATCCCTCCTGGCTAGAGGAAAACTCCTCTCATGTGTAAAGGGTTAAGAAGCTTGCTAGCACCTGACCAAAATGACCAATGAGGAGACAAGATACTTTCAAAAGCTGGGAGGAGGGAGAGAAACAAAGGGTCTCTGTCTATCTATATGCTGCTTTTGCCGGGGATAGACAAGGAATGGAGTCTTAGAACTTTTAGTAAGTAATCTAGCTAGGTATGTATTAGATTATGATTTCTTTAAATGGCTGAGAAAAGAATTGTGCTGAATAGAATAACTATTTCTGTCTGTGTATCTTTTTTGTAACTTAAGGTTTTGCCTAGAGGGATTCTCTGTTTTGAATCTAATTACCCTGTAAGGTATCTACCATCCTGATTTTACAGAGGGGATTTCTTTACTTCTATTTACTCCTATTTCTATTAAAAGTCTTCTTGTAAGAAAACTGAATGCTTTTTCATTGTTCCCAGATCCAAGGGTTTGGGTCTGTGGTCACCTGTGCAAATTGGTGAGGCTTTCTACCAAACCTTGTCCAGGAAGTGGGGTGCAAGGTTTTGGGAAGTATTTTGGGGGGAAAGATGTTTCCAAACAGCTCTTCCCCAGTAACCAGTATTTGTTTGGTGGTGGTAGCGGCCAGTCCAAGGACAAAGGGTGGAATATTTTGTACCTTGGGGAAGTTTTGACCTAAGCTGGTAAAGATAAGCTTAGGAGGTTTTCATGCAGGTCCCCACATCTGTACCCTAGCGTTCAGAGTGGGAGAGGAACCTTGACATGATGGCAGAGTGTTGGGATTAACCTGAAATCATTTTGAGATCCAGTTGAGATTTTTTGAACTAGAAATACAGATTTTAAAAAGGAAATTTTTTTTCCTTTGGAAAGGAAGTCCAGAAAGCAGCTGAAAGTGAAAGCAGCTTGTTTTTTCTCTGCTTTGTGGCCAAGCAGAGACAAAAGGGGATTATCTTTGTGAATTGCAGGTTTTCTTTGCCTGGCGGTAGGATACTTAACTCCTGCAGGGAAATTCAGTCTTCGAACCCAGAGTTTTTTTTTCCCATAAAGTAAACCGGGGGGTGGGTGTTCTACCCATTTGCCTGGAGACAAAAGTGGCAGGGTTTTTTTAGGATTTTGATTTTTTTACAAGGAGCACAAGTTTGAAAAGGAATTTTTCTTTTCCTTTAGGCTGCTGGTAAGCAGGTTTCCAAGTAGTTGGAGGTTTTTGGTTTGATTTGGGCCCAGAGCAGAGACAAGGGAATTGTCTTTTTCTGTAGGCTGACAATCACTATCAGAGAATAGGTATTCTATTCCAGCACAGCAAAATTTTACAGCCAAGTTTTGTTTGTTTATTTCTAAACCTCGGGTGTAAAGTTAATTAAAAACAGAGGTTAGAATGACAAAATCCACAGGTCGACAAAAGCTGGAATTAGCCAGATTTCAGGCTGAGGAAAAACAAAGCGAACATGAAAGACAGATAGAACTCATGCAGCTGAAAAAGGAGGAGAAGGAAAAAGAAAGGGAGGCAGCGAAAGAGGCAGAACAACACCAAGCGGCTGCTCACAGGAGAGCTATGGAGGCAAGGGCCAAAGAACTGGAGGAGAAGGAAAAAGAGAGGAAGCATGTGAAGGAGATGGAGAGGATAAAAGCTCAGCAGAATATACCAACAAACCATAGCAATCCTTCTCCAGGTACCACTTCCCATCCCAGAAAGTTCCCCACCTACAAGGCAGGCGATGATACTGAGGCCTTCTTAGAAAACTTCGAAAGGGCCTGCCTTGGGTACAGCATCTCTACCGACCAATACATGGTAGAGCTGAGGCCACAGCTCAGTGGACCCTTAGCTGAGGTGGCAGCTGAAATGCCTAAAGAACACATGAACAAGTATGAACTATTTAAATCCAAGGCGAGTGTCAGAATGGGGATAACACCCGAGCAGTCTTGTCGGAGGTTCAGAGCCCTAAGGTGGAAACCAGACGTGTCATTTACCCGACATGCCTACCACATTGTGAAACATTGGGATGCCTGGATATCAGGAGCAAGTGTTGAATCTCCAGTAAATTTGCCCTTCCTAATGCAAATGGAACAATTCTTAGAGGGGGTTCCTGAGGAAATAGAAAGATACATCCTAGATGGGAAGCCCAAAACTGTAATCGAGGCAGGAGAGATTGGAGCCAGATGAGTGGAGGTGGCCGAGAAGAAGAGAACTGGTCGCAGTGGGAGCGGAGACCAGAAGGGACAACCCCAGACCACACCCTATCACCGGGGGCCACCCAAGGCCCAACCTACCTCCCAAAGAACCCTCCAGACACCTTATCGTCCCACCACCCCGTTCTCCAGCAACCCACCTCGCCCCAGTGACCCGTCAGCTGGACAATGTTTTAAATGTAACGAGCTGGGGCATGTAAAGGCCAACTGCCCCAAGAACCCCAACAGATTACAGTTCATTGCACCGGAATCACACCAGAGGTCCGCAGGCCCAGATACCTCCCAGATACCCTTGGAGTGGAGGGAAACTGTGAGTGTGGGCAGGAAGAAGGTCACCGCGTGGAGGGACACCGGAGCACAAGTGTCAGCTATCCATGCTTCCTCTGTGGACCCCAATTTAATCAACCCAGAGATCCAAGTGACGATTCAACCCTTCAAGTCCAACTCATTCAATTTGCCTACAGCCAAGTTGCCTGTCCAGTACCAGGGCTGGTCAGGAACGTGGACTTTTGCAGTCTATGATGATTATCCCATCCCCGTGCTGTTGGGGGAAGACTTAGCCAATCATGTGAAGCGGGCCAAGAGGGTGGGAATAGTCACCCGTAGCCAGGCTAAACAAGCTGTAAGGCCTAGCTCTGTTCCGGAAACTTCTATCAGGACCTGGTCAGAGGTGATGGACCCAGACTCCAGGCCAATGTCTGCAACAGCAGTAGTGGATCCAGTCCCAGAGACCCAGACGGAACCAATCCCAGATCCGGAACCAGCCGAACAACCAACACCAGACCCATTGCCAGCACTGAATCCAGTACTTGCAACCTCAGCACCAGAGGGCCCCACCGACCCTGAACTGGCAGCAGCCCATAACCCTACACAAGAGGCTCAGCTGGAGCCTGAATCCCAACATAGTGCACCAGCGGAGAGCGGTTCACAGTCAACGGAAACAGCCCCATCCCCTACATTGCTTCCAGAGGGACCAAGCATAGGTCCACAATCCAGTGAGGAACTGATGTCTCCAGCATCAAGGGAACAGTTCCAGACCAAACAAAGCAGATGAAAGCCTCCAGAGAGCTTGGACGGCGGCACGGAGCAACCCACCGCCTCTCAGCTCTTCTAATCGATCCAGGTTTGTTGTAGAAAGAGGACTTTTATACAAGGAAACTTTCTGGTGGGCACCAGGAAGACTGGCATCCTCAGAGACAGTTGGTAGTTCCAACTAAATACCGGGCCAAGCTCTTGAGCTTAGCCCATGATCACCCTAGTGGCCATGCTGGGGTGAACAGGACCAAAGACCGTTTGGGGGGGGTGTCATTCCACTGGGAGGGAATGGGCAAGGATGTTTCTACCTATGTCCGGTCTTGTGAGGTATGCCAAAGAGTGGGGAAACCCCAAGACCAGGTCAAAGCCCCTCTCCAGCCACTCCCCATCATTGAGGTTCCATTTCAGTGAGTAGCTGTGGATATTCTGGGTCCTTTTCCGAAAAGGACACCCAGAGGAAAGCAGTACATACTGACTTTCATGGATTTTGCCACCCGATGGCCGGAAGCAGTAGCTCTAAGCAACACCAGGGCTAAAAGTGTGTGCCAGACACTAGCAGACATTTTTGCCAGGGTAGGTTGGCCCTCCAACATCCTCACAGATGCAGGGACTAATTTCCTGGCAGGAACTATGGAAAACCTTTGGGAAGCTCATGGGGTAAATCACTTGGTTGCCACTCTTTACCACCATCAAACAAATGGCATGGTGGAGAAGTTTAATGGAACTTTGGGGGCCATGATACGTAAATTCGTAAATGAGCACTCCAATGATTGGGACCTAGTGTTGCAGCAGTTGCTCTTTGCCTACAGAGCTGTACCACACCCCAGTTTAGGGTTTTCCCCATTTGAACTTGTATATGGCCGTGAGGTTAAGGGGCCATTGCAGTTGGTGAAGCAGCAATGGGAGGGATTTACACCTTCTCCAGGAACTAACATTCTGGACTTTGTAACCAACCTACAAAACACCCTCTGAACCTCTTTAGCCCTTGCTAAAGAAAACTTACAGGATGCTCAAAAAGAGCAAAAAGCCTGGTATGATAAACATGCCAGAGAGCGTTCCTTCAAAGTAGGGAACCAGGTCATGGTCTTAAAGGTGCTCCAGGCCCATAAAATGGAAGCATCGTGGGAAGGGCCATTCATGGTCCAGGAGCACCTGGGAGCTGTTAATTATCTCATAGCATTCCCCACCTCCAACCGAAAGCCTAAGGTGTACCATATTAATTCTCTAAAGCCCTTTTATTCCAGAGAATTAAAGGTTTGTCAGTTTACAGCCCAGGGAGGAGACGACGCTGAGTGGCCTGAAGGTGTCTACTACGAAGGGAAATGTGCTGGTGGTGTGGAAGAGGTGAACCTCTCCATGACCCTTGGGCGTATGCAGCAACAGCAGATCCAGGAGCTGTGCACTAGCTACACGCCAACGGTCTCAGCCACCCCAGGACTGACTGAACGGGCATACCACTCCATTGACACAGGTAATGCTCGCCCAATTAAAGTCCAACCTTACCGGGTGTCTCCTCAAGCTAAAACTGCCATAGAACGGGAGATCCAGGATATGTTACAGATGGGTGTAATCCGCCCCTCTGGAAGTGCATGGACATATCCAGTGGTTTTAGTTCCCAAACCAGATGGGGAGATACGTTTTTGCGTGGACTACCATAAGCTAAATGCTGTAACTCGCCCAGACAACTATCCAGTGCCACGCACAGATGAACTATTAGAGAAACTGGGATGGGCCCAGTTCATCTCTACCTTGGACTTAACCAAGGGGTACTGGCAGGTACCGCTAGATGAGTCTGCCAAGGAAAGGTCAGCCTTCACCACACATCTCAGGCTGTATGAATTTAATGTACTCCCTTTCAGGCTGCAAAATGCACCCGCCACCTTCCAAAGACTTGTAGATGGTCTCCTAGCGGGATTAGGAGAATATGCAGTCGCCTACCTTGATGATGTGGCCATATTTTCAGATTCCTGGGTAGACCACCTGGAACATCTACAAAATGTCCTTGAGCACATAAGGGAGGCAGGACTAACTGTTAAGGCTAAGAAGTGTCAAATAGGCCTAAACAGAGTGACTTACCTTGGACACCAGGTGGGTCAAGGAACTATCAGCCCCCTACAGGCCAAAGTGGATGCTATCCAAAAGTGGCCTGTCCCAAAGTCAAAGAAACAGGTTCAATCCTTCTTGGGCTTGGCCGGTTATTACAGACGATTTGTACTGCAATACAGCCAAATCGCCGCCCCACTGACAGACCTAACCAAAAAGAAACAGCCAAATGCCGTTCAGTGGACCGAAAAGTGTCAGAAGGTCTTTAACAAGCTTACAGCGACACTCATGTCTGACCCTGTACTGAGGGCCCCAGACTTTGACAAACCGTTCCTAGTAACCACAGATGTGTCCGAGCGTGGTGTGGGAGCAGTTTTAATGCAGAACGGACCTGATCAAGAATTCCACCCTGTAGTGTTTCTCAGCAAAAAACTGTCTGAGAGGGAAAGCAACTGGTCAGTCGGTGAAAAAGAATGTTACGCCATTGTCTACGCTCTGGAAAAGCTACGCCCCTATGTTTGGGGACGGCGTTTCCACCTGCAAACCGACCATGCTGCACTGAAGTGGCTTCACACCATCAAAGAAAATAACAAAAAACTTCTTCGGTGGAGTTTAGCTCTCCAAGATCTTGATTTCGACATCCAACACATCTCAGGAGCTTCTAACAAAGTGGCTGATGCACTCTCCCGTGAAAGTTTCCCAGAATCAACTGGTTAAAATCGTCCTTGAGATGTGGAAAATATTGTTAGTCTTTATGTACTTGGTAGTATATTTAGAGATGCATGTGTCTTATTAACTCTGTTTTTCCTAGAGCTCCAGGAAGAAATCCCAGCCAGTGTTTCACCCTAGCTGAGATTTGGGGGGCGTGTCAAAATATAAAGGGAAGGGTAAACCCCTTTAAAATCCCTCCTGGCCAGAGGAAAAAATCCTCTCACCTGTAAAGGGTTAAGAAGCTAAAGGTAACCTTGCTAGCACCTGACCAAAATGACCAATGAGGAGACAAGATACTTTCAAAAGCTGGGAGGAGGGAGAGAAACAAAGGGTCTCCGTCTATATGCTGCTTTTGCGGGGGATAGACCAGGAATGGAGTCTTAGAACTTTTAGTAAGTAATCTAGCTAGGTACGTGTTAGATTATGATTTCTTTAAATGGCTGAGAAAAGAATTGTGCTGAATAGAATAACTATTTCTGTCTGTATCTTTTTTGTAACTTAAGGTTTTGCCTGGAGGGATTCTCTGTTTTGAATCTAATTACCCTGTAAGGTATCTACCATCCTGATTTTACAGAGGGGATTTCTTTACTTCTATTTACTCCTATTTCTATTAAAAGTCTTCTTGTAAGAAAACTGAATGCTTTTTCATTGTTCTCAGATCCAAGGGTTTGGGTCTGTGGTCACCTATGCAAATTGGTGAGGCTTTTTACGAAACCTTGTCCAGGAAGTGGGGTGCAAGGTTTTGGGAAGTATTTTGGGGGGAAAGACGTTTCCAAACAGCTCTTCCCCAGTAACCAGTATTTGTTTGGTGGTAGCGGCCAGTCCAAGGACAAAGGGTGGAATATTTTGTACCTTGGGGAAGTTTTGACCTAAGCTGGTAAAGATAAGCTTAGGAGGTTTTCATGCAGGTCCCCACATCTGTACCCTAGCGTTCAGAGTGGGGGAGGAACCTTGACACTCCTTTTATCCCAGCCACAGCCCTCTCCAGGGCTGCTTTTAACCCCTGTTCTGCTGGAGTGGGGCAGCCGCTCCACTACGCAACCCAAAGCAAAGCCAGTCCAAGATGCTGTGTGACAGGTGTTGGTACTACATGGAAAAAGACTACCCTTGCAAAGGCCGGGACTGTAAGCTGTGTGATGTTCAGGGATCATAGAAATCCGTATGCTGCAGAAAAATGCAGAATTTGCATTTTGACAATCTTTAAATTTGTGGAAAAATAAAAACATATATTCACTAAATGTTACTGAAAGGACCAGTATTCAATGTGCACGACCTCCCTATCCTGCTTGATCTTTGAATGCTCTTTACATTTACATCGCTAAACATACTCCAATAAACTGCTTCCAGCATAGAGAGGTTATTCAAGGACATATAGGGGTTCATGTTTTAATGCATCTCAGATTTCACTTCAGCCTCCAGACGTGAGTAAGTAAAGTTATGAAAAGATGCCAGAAACCCTTCCTTAGATATTTTTAAGGTCAGGCTTGATAAAGCCCTGGCTGGGATGATTTAGTTGGGGATTGGTCCTGGTTTGAGCAGGGGGTTGGACTAGATGACCTCCTGAGGTCCCTTCCAACCCTAATATTCTATTCTATCGGGAAACTAAAGTTCAGCGTTTCACTTAATCGCTGAAAAATGTGGATTTTTATGTTTTTTATGAGAAATTCTGTAGTTTTTTATCACGGAAAACTAGGATCCCTGGTGATGCTGAAGACTGATGATCTAAACTAGCAGTTCTCAACACCTGGGCCTCAGGCGGCCCAATTAGCACATAGCTGCAGTCCAACTGTGTGCTAAAAAAAATGCAAAACTTGCTGCTCTGGTCTGGCAGGGGGCAGGCCTGGCTCAGGGGAAGACAGCATCTTGCCTCCTGCACCAGCGCTTCTGCCAGCAGGGGGCTGATGAGTGCTGCAGTGGGGTAGGGGGCAGGAGAGTGGGTCTGTGGGTAAGTTTTTTTGGGGGGGGGGGCTCTGGGAACTAGGGGTTTGCCCCAGGTTTTAGGTGGGCCTCTGCTCCTGACCCGCTTCTTGGGTCCTGGCTACCAGCCCCACCAGGTGCTAGGCTTCTGGCTGGTGCTGGGGGTCCCAGCTGCTGCCTGGCCCCGTGGGTCCAGGTCCCCGCTGTTGCCCAGCTCCACTCCTGGCCCCACTCTGGGCAGGGGCGCTGGGCATAAGGGACTGTGAATGGTTTTAGGGTGGGGGGACATTGTGGTTCTCAACCTGCGGCCCACAATGATAAACAGGTTGAGAACCACTGGTCAAGACAGACATCTGTGTTTCATGGTCAACAACTCAACATCAGTGCAACCAAGGCATCAGAAAAGTACATTGTGTATGTTGTGCGCAGGGGACTCCTGACCAGATCCCTGGTTACATTTTTGCAAAGCAAGATTTGCTGGTAATTTACAGGTGTGGAACCTGTGCAGCCTTTGCCAGGCCCTTTCTGGCTAAGCTCTTTTGGAATTACACCTTCCTCGCTCCCTGTGGCGAAGGGGATGACAGATACATTATCCTGAGGCAGCTCTTGAAGGAGAAGATGGATGTAGATCTGGTCGCGCATGAAGGCAAAGTCCTGATTGTGAAGGGCTTGGATGTTTGTTTTATTGACTCTTTCCACTTCTTACCTATGTAGCTCAGCCAGCTAATGCAGGCCCTGGGCTTGGCCTGGGACAAAGGGTATTTTCCTCATTCATTTAACACTTTAAAAGTGAAGACTAGGTCGGGGCTATGGCAGACTACAGTGCTGATTGCATGATGCCCGACAGTTTCTGTGAGAGGGAAGGTGTAGATTTACACAGAGACCATGTCAAGGTGAACCTGGCTAAAAGGCAAATTGCAGAATTGTTTCTGAACTGGCTGTGGGGAAAGTTCGGACAGAGATCAAACCTGCCCAACACCACCCTCGTGAGAGATACAGACCAGCTCCAGGAGTACCTGTTTTCCCCAGTATATAAGGTTCCTTCCTGTGAGTTTATCAACAGTGAAACAGCCTGTCTGGGCTGGAAGTACATGGTCCCTTCCGGCCCTGCATTTCTATGATTTCCACTGAAACTTTCCAGAACATTCAGCCTGAGGCAGGCGCCTGGCATGAAGCATTTCAGCCCAAATGGCTCAAGTCTGAAAAAGCCATAAGCAACTGAAGACAGGGTCTTAAAGTGAATGCATCAGACAACTTTAACTAGGCATCATTCTACCTAGGATGTGTCCCTCTTGTTTACAGCTGGCCAGCAGTAACACCTAGGGGCTGATGTGTGGAGGAGCCGTGTCCCTGCCCTCCACACTAGACCTGGGCAGACTTCCCCCCCGCCCACCCAGGAGTGGAAGAGCAGAGTGGGGGCTATGACACATGGACCCCTGCAGGGATCAAACCCCAAACGTGCAGCCCTATATTGTACCTTCCTGTCACAGGCCTGAGGGCTCTGGCTCCTACTCCTTGGCAGTGTGATGGTGGTGGTGGGTTAGAGGGAGATGGGGGAACCTGTTTCAGTCACTGGTAGTTTTAGCTCTTGCCTGAACTGCTCCTAGGAGCTGAAATGCCCCGATTTGGCAAGAGAGACACTGGACCTGAGAGCTCAACCCCTGCTTCTAGCCACAGCCAGCCGGACCCACCCCCACAGGGGCAGCCAGAGCTGGGAGCAGCCCAGCCAGAGCATCCACCCAGCTGATGGCAGAA
Organism: Natator depressus; assembly: GCF_965152275.1. Classification (NCBI taxonomy): domain Eukaryota; kingdom Metazoa; phylum Chordata; order Testudines; family Cheloniidae; genus Natator; species Natator depressus. The sequence continues at coordinate 11,996,153 of NC_134239.1, forward strand.
AGCAGCCATTTGCCCCCTCCTAGTCTTTGGCAAGCAACTGCCAGCACTGGGGCCCAGCAACCTGGCCACAGCTCCCTTCCACCCAGCCCAAGACAAGGAGAACAGGGGCAGAGCCTCAAGAACCCATGAAACATCCCCAGACACCAGCCTCAGGGGAGGTCAGAGCCAGCTGGGAGCAGCACCAAGATCCGTGCTGTCTAAGGCCAGAAGGCACCATTATGATCACCCAGGAAGTTCTCCTGGCTCCATGCTGCAGCCTCATCAGTCTTAAGCTCTGGTGACCTCTCCTCCCTGCAAATAAAGCTGTGTATATTCAAATATGGAAACTGAAGCATTAAGTCACTTGTGCATAGTCTCCAGCTTTCTGAGCATCCCGCTGGTCTTAGACTGGCAGTGTCACAGACTCTCATGATTTGTTTGTGAGTTTCATGAAGGTTGGTGTTTTTTTCCTAAAGCCCCAGCTCCCAGAGTCAGGGGATTATGCGAGAACTTCCGCTGTCATTTAAAAAAGAAGGTCCATCCCTAGCCCTCATGCTTGGGAAGAAGAGTCAGAAAATGTAGCCCTCCGCAAAGGCTCAAACCGTGGATGGGAAGTAAAGAGATTGCCAAATTTATTATATTTTTTAAATCTCATGATTTGCTAAGCCAGTATCACGGATCTCTTGGGGGCCTGACACATACTTTTTGTTTGTTGAATTTGGTGCTGGCAATACAAGAATTTGGTGGCCGTGTGAATTTGGAGATATTGAATTTGGGAGTGGTGGCATTGTGCAGCGTTGGGTGGCTGTGACTTTGGAATTGGTGGCACCATGAATCTGGCAATACAGTACATTTGACCCTGTGAATCTGGGGTTTCTACAGTGTTTAGTTTGTAATGAAAGAGGTGCCGGGGCTCGAGCAATTTATTTTACTTTCATAACTGACAAGGAGAGGCCAGAGGTGCCGGGTCTATGAACTGCCAAGCCTGGAGGTGCCGGCGCTCATCTCTGGCAAGCCTCGGCACAAATTAAGCACTGAGTTTCTACTTTCATAAATTTTAAGTCCAGAAGGGACAGTAATATAACGTCAATAGCACTCATCACCATGCGTTTTTGGACAGGCTTCCATGCGTCCTTTGGGGCTTATGTCCCGCCCTCCCACCCTGTTTCTGTTGGCGCCGAAGTTTGGCGCCGTCGGCCATTTTGAAAAAAAATTGTGTGCGTTTGAATGGGGGAAGTGTTGTGCTTGGATACATTGAGAGAAGTTTAAAGCTTGGGTGAGGTTTATTGAAAAAAGGGGATTGTGTAAGGAGAGCTGTTGTTAAAGGGCAGGTTATTAAAGAAAAGAGAGATGATGGTATGCTAGAAAAGAATAGAAAATGTGATACATTGAGAGCAAAAGGTTGAAAGATTAGAGTGAGAGACGTTTGGGTGAGGTTTATTGAAAAAAGGTGATTGAATAAGGAGAACTGTTGGTAAAGGGCAAGTTATTAAAGAAAAGAGTGTTTGTGTTACTGAACACATGCAGAGCGAAACAGCCTACCCCACCGACTGCCGGCAGTGGAAGGATAGCTGTTCTGGGCGGCGCTCCTAGGGAGCTAGCCCCTCCTTTTGGCGGGCCGATCAGCAGTTCTTCTACAGCTCGGTCACAGAATGCACTTGTGGAACCAATCCTGTAGTCCCAAGATTTAGAGAGGATCTCTACCTTACATTAAAAGCTATAAAAACAGGATTAAAAAGGAAATTTAGGAAGCACATGATAAAAAAGGGAATGAAAAAAAAGCATTAAACAATATTAAAAACTAAGGCAAAACCTGTTTAGTAAGCACATGGCCAAAAACTGGCTGAAAAACCATTAAAAGCTAGGCTTAAAAAGGAAATTTACTAAGCACATGGCCAAAAACTGGCTAAGAAACAATAAAACTAGGTTTAAAAAGGAAATTTAGTAAGGCAAAGCCTGTTTAGTAAGCATATGATAAAAAAAGTGAATAAAAAAGCATTAAACAATATTAGAAACTAAGGCAAAACTGTTTAGTAAGCACATGGCCAAAAATGGCTAAAAAAAACATTAAAAGCTATAAAAACGGGTTTTAAAAGGCAATTTAGTAAGCACATGATAAAAAAGTGAATAAAAAAGCATTAAACAATATTAAAAACTAAGGCAAAACCTGTTTAGTAAGCACACAGCTGCTACACTGGCTAAAAAAACATTAAAAGCTATAAAAATAGTTTAAAAAGGAAATGTACTGAGCACATGATAAAAAAGTGAATAAAAAAGCATTAAACAATATTAAAAACCTGTTTAGTACGCACATGGCCAAAAACTGTCTAAAAACATTAAAAGCTAGGCTTAAAAAGGAAATTTACTAAGCACATAATAAAATAGTGAATAAAAAAGCACTCAGTATCAGGGGAGATTAAAAGCAAGAACAGGGGGAAGATAGAGAGCACATGACTGAATCGAAGAGAGAGAAAGATTTTTACCTTGTGTGTCTTTCTGTAAAATGAGGCAGCTGCACAGTTTAGAAACTTGCAGCCTTGTTATCCTCACCTTTGGATTGGGCCAATCAGAGGTTGTTCTACAATGGCGTTATAGAGCTTATTTTCCTGAACCAATTTTATAGGCCCAAGATTCCCCCACCCCCACCCCTTAACAGCCTTATTCTTATCTAAAGAAACAGGACCCCCCCCCCCCCAGCATTTTTCCTGCCATGTAGTTTTTTAGAAGGGGGTTTTCACAAAAGTTAGAACCATGCACTTTTAGTAACAAACAATTTTAAAAAGTTTTTTCCTAGGTTTTTTTTTTGTTTTTTTTTTTAGTAAGCCCAATATAAAACAACAGGCTTTTGCAGCTGGTAGCTGTGATTAGAAAGAAGAAGGCTGCTTTTTTACCTGCTTTTTAACAGACACAAGTTAGTTACATTAAGTTTTGTAATGGAATAAAGCTCTGCTTTATATTGACTTGAAAAGACACAGCCCTTTATTTACAGGGGTGTTTCAATAAAAGAGAGCAGGCAGAATTACCCCAGGTTTAAAACCCCAGGTTTTTAGTAACAGACAGTTTATATTTCCCTTATTTTGTTAACCCCTGGATCAGAGAGAAGAAGCTTGTTTTTTTTACTTTTTAACAAAGAGAGATGAAAGTCTTGTAAAGGAATAAACCCTCGAAAAGATACACTCCTTTATTTAGTCCCATGGGCATAAGTGTTTTAATAAAAGGTAAGCCTGCAGAAACAGTTCAGGAATTAAAAACACAAAAAAGTTTTAGACTAACATGGTCAGTAAGAACAATGGGAAAAAAGAAGCCATTGTGATCAGAAATAAGAAAGCCCAAGGCCTGCTTTTAAAACAAAATGATACCAAAGACTTGTACTAAAAAGAACAGTAACTTTAACTGTAAATAAGCTTACTATATAAAATAAAAACTTTTTAACCATTAAAGTTTAAAGAAGCTAAAGTATGTAGCCCAGGATCCCCGCTTTTTTTTTTTTTTTTTTTTTTTTTTTAAGAGGCCGCCTGCTTTGCTCTTATCTAAACAAACAGGGCCCTGTAACAAAAGGTGACTGGCAAACACTATAAACAATTTAAAAATGAGTTTACTTGTAAAGTAATGCCTAAAATCCCCTCTTTTCTAACTTATTAAATAAACACTTTAAAAGAAAAACCCACCTAAAGACATATCCCTTTACTTACAGGGGTGTTTCAATAAAAAAGCATTCAAGAGCCTAAACCTGAGTAAGAAAAAGTTTTTAGTAAGAACCACTTAAAACAGCCTTTTGAAGGTAGTGATTAAAAAAGAAGACCCCTTTAAAAAACAGGCTATTTGAAGACACATTCCTTCATTTAGCCCCCCCTTGGCATAAGTGTTTTAATAAAAGGTAAGCCTGCAAAAACAGTTCAGGGTTTAAAAACACAAAAACCTGATTATAAAAGTGACAGAAAAGATTGACAGAGCCAGAAGAGTACCCAGAAGTCACCTACTACAGGACAGGCCCAACAAAGAAAATAACAGAACGCCACTAGCCATCACCTTCAGCCCCCAACTAAAACATCTCCAATGCATTATCAAGGATCTACAACCTATCCTGAAGGACGACCCATCACTCTCACAAATCTTGGGAGTCAGGCCAGTCCTTGCCTACAGACAGCCCTCCAACCTGAAGAAAATCCTCACCAGCAACCACACACCACACAACAGAACCACTAACCCAGGAACCTATACTTGCAACAAAGCCCGTTGCCAACTGTGCCCACATATCTATTCAGGGGACACCATCATAGGGCCTAATCACATCAGCCACACTATCAGAGGCTCGTTCACCTGCACATCTACCAATGTGATACATGCCATCATGTGCCAGCAATGCCCCTCTGCCATGTACATTGGTCAAACTGGACAGTTTCTATGTAAAAAAAATAAATGGACACAAATCAGATGTCAAGAATTATAACATTCATAAACCAGTCGGAGAACACTTCAATCTCTCTGGTCACTCGATTTCTGACCTCAAAGTGACTATCCTTCAACAAAAAAACTTTGAAAACAGACTCCAACGAGAGACTGCTGAATTGGAATTAATTTGCAAATTGGACACAATTAACTTAGGCTTGAATAGAGACTGGGAGTGGTTGAGTCATTATACTAAGTGAAACTATTTCCCCTTGTTTATTCCCCCCTCCTCCCCCCCCCCCACTGTTCCTCAGACATTCTTGTTAACTCCTGGAAATGTGCTGGAAATGGCCCACCTTGATTATCACTTCAAAAGGTTTTCTCTCCCCCCACCCCACTCTCCTGCTGGTAATAGCTCATCTTAAGTGATCACTCTCCATACAATGTATATTTTTTCATGGTCTATGTGTATATAAAATCTCCTCACTGTACTTTCCACTTTATGCATCCAATGAAGTGAGCTGTAGCTCACGAAAGCTTATGCTCAAATAAATTGGTTAGTCTAAGGTGCCACAAGTACTCCTTTTCTTTTTGCAAATACAGACTAACATGGCTGCTACTCTGAAACCTGTCAAAAAAGTTTTAGGCTACCATGGCTATTTTTTAGTAAGCCCAATGTGAAAAAACCAGCCTGTTAGCAAAAGCAGCCTCTGTAATCAGATAAGAAGGCCCAAGGCCTGCTTTTAAAACAAAATGATACCAAAGATTTGTACTAAAAAGAACAGTAACTTTAACTGTAAATAGGCTTACTATATAAAATAAAAACTTTTTAACCATTAAAGCTAAAGAATGTAGCCCAGGATTCCTGGCTTTTTTTTTTTTTTTTTTTCCTTTAGAGGTGCTTGCTCTGCTCTTATCTAAACAAACAGGACCCTGTAACAAATGCTGACCAACACATACCATAAACAATTGAATAAATTGAATTAAAGAATAAAGGCTGTAGCTTTTAAAGACTTTTGGTTACAGATATGTTAATGGGCATATTACCATTTACAGTGTCTTTTTATTAACTGTTTAAAGACACTATAGAAAATAAGAACTTTTTAACCATTAAAGTTTAAAGAAGCTAAAGTATGTAGCCCCTTTCTTCCCCTGTACTTCCCCCTCCCCATCTTTTTTCCTAGAACAAATGACCCTTACACACCCTGGTTTTAAATTTTAGGAGGCCCCAAGCCCTTTTTTCAACAGGTTTAAACCTATAAATAAGGACAGAAAACTGGACAAGGCTGTTAAAGAAACACCGCTGATACAAGACTTTTGGCATCATGGGAAGCAACGACATGGTAAGAAAAATGACTATGGTGTGTGTTACCCTTGTTTTATACCTGTGTTGTGCTTAGTTAAAAGTTTATATATATATATAAAGGCCTTTTTTCTTGATATACCAGATTCTGCACGAGAAGTTTTAAATTTTGGTAAGCTGCTTACACATTTATGGTTTATTTTTAAAAGAAATGGTTTTAAGGAGTTTAAGTTTTTTTTAAATTTATAACAAGATGGAAGTCAAAACCAACAGACAGGTTTTCCTGAGATTACAGGAGACGGTATGATTTGTTTTTAAATATGTGTTTGAAATAACGGCTATTAAAATAGTGTACATTTTTTCTAGGGGTTTGCTGTTGTTAGTAAAAAAAAGAAATCCCAAGCGGCAAAAAAAACCCAACTTGCCGCCGAACGGGGAATCCTGCCCCCTGAACACAGGCCCGCTGGTGCCTGGAGCTGGCCCTGCCTTTGCCTCAGAGGTTTTACTGTAAAAAGAAAAGGAGGACTTGTGGCACCTTAGAGACTAACAAATTTATTTGAGCATAAGGTCTAAGGTGCCACAAGTCCTCCTGTTCTTTTTGCGGATACAGACTAACAGGGCTGCTACTCTGAACCCTGTAAAAATGTTTTGCGGGCCGTTGTTGAGAATTTTGGAGCTATACTACCGCCATGTGGCATAAGAGGGAATAGCGCTTTTGTATTTTACATTATATTTAGCGTGACGGGTTGGGTTATGTGAAATGTATATATGTAGGGGATATGTTTGTGGCTGTTAGTAAAAAGAACCTACAGGTTTATGTGCTAAAAACATTTTGTTTATGTGTATTGATAGACTTATCAAGTGTTATCCCTGAAGAAGAAACGTTGAAGGGGACCAAGAAATTTCCCTCTGAATCAGCGACAGCTGGAAGCAAGGGTATTAGACACTTCGATTTGGAGCAGCCCAGCACATCCAATTCCACTGTTACACAGAACCAACTGTCTTTAAAGAGGGCCAAAAAATCTACCACTGAAACAGCAGCAGTTGGGAGCAAGGGGGTTAGACCCCCCCGATTTTGAACTGCCCTGCACCACCAGGGCCAAAAGATCTACCTCTGCAGCTTCCAGGGACACTGGTTAAGCGATCCAAAGGGATTAAAACCCCTAGTTCTCAACAACCCCAAGCCTTTACAGCCCCGAAGGAACCAGCTTTAAAAAGGGTAAAGGCAAACAATCCTGTAGCAGCCGCTGTGTCGAGGGGTGGGTTTGAGCAGAGTCAAGAGGCCAGCCCCCCGGCTTCTGGGCAAAGCAGAACCTCTGCTACAAATAAGAACCACCCCGTAGGCCTTGCAGCATCAGTTGTTGTTTGTAATGAGCTGTTTAGTGTTTGTACGTCTCCTAAGCGTTTAATAGATAAAAAGTTTTCGAAGCTAATTCTTGAGGTGTTTCAAAAGCAAAATGCTCCAGAAGAAAGGGTGGTTTTGGACCAAAAGATAACAGAGACCCGTGCACTGCTTGAAAAGTTGGAAAGCATGTTAAAGGGGGAAGGGAGGGTGAGACTAAACCTGAAACCTAAAAACATAAAGAGGGGTTGGAGGAAAAAATGGAAGAGATCTAAAAAACTGAGGAGGCTTTTGGCGAAAAAACTTAAAAAAGCCAGAGTTATATTAAGAAAACAGTCCCCCAACCAAGAAAGGGAAATAGACATAGACTCCCCGACCCCCTCTTCTGAAGGTCCAGATTCTCCCGCTCCTAATATACCACCTCCGGTGTATTTGGAACATGTAAGACACTGGATAAGACCCTGAAGAGAGTTTAACGCTTATGAATATTTTCAAGAATTTTGTTTCGCTAATTTGGACAGAGTAATGGGGTTTACAGAGGCGATGGCGGCCGTTGACACCGCTATTCAAAATTTGCTAGGTGATATTAATAATCAGGTGGGCCCTGAAGATTTTGTACAGCTAAGCTTAGATGCCCCGGGGCTAAATCACCCTCTCTTTTCTTTACGGAAGCCTTGGGAAGATTAAACACCATAGATTTTTTAAATAACATCATTACGGTGTTGCAAAGTAACGCTGAGATTGTGGGGTCCGGAACTCTAAGGCTGGTTGTTACGATTATTAGAAACAGGGCTGGTGGAGGTGGGGTTGTAAGACCCTTGAAAACTATCACATACAGTAAAATCATCGGGAAAAAGAGAAAACATTTAATTGATTTAAATAACCAAGGTAACAATCTGTGTTTTGCTGGGTCTTTTATCAGATGAAAAACTTACAGATGCCCAACTATTAGAAGGGGCCGGACATTTCCATCAGGAGTTGGGGTTTTCGGACCAAAAACAGATTAGCTTTACAGACATGAGCTCTTTTGAAGAGCGCTTAGGCGTGGCTATTACCGTTATGTATCATGAAAATGGAAATTGGCGCTTTTTTTACAACAGCTGGTGTACAACGCCCCAAAACTGTTTTTGTTCTGTTACATGACAAACATTATTATGGCATCCTAAATATTAAAGCCTTTATAGGCACGCCGTATTTGTGCAGCTGCTGTTACGCCACGTGCAGCCACAAACATCAGCACGCCTGTAAAAATCACTGTCATGTGTGTAATAGCGCTGAGTGCCTTGAAGTGGCCACTGAAAAAAAGAGATGGCCCAGTTGCAAGCTATTTTTCAGGTCTGAGGCCTGTTTAGAAAGGCACAGCGCTCTGGCAAAAGATGGTAAAGTTGATTGTAAAAACAAAAGTCTTTGTGATAAGTGTGGCTTCTACGAGGTTAAAAATCACAGGTGTAAAAGCAAAAAATGTCCCCAGTGCTATCAGAAGACCGACAACATAGAGGGTCACGAATGTTCTATGCGTAATATTTGGTCTCCAGAAGTGGGGAAGGATTATGTGTTTTATGATTTTGAATGCATGCAAGAAATGGGGGTACACGTGCCAAAGTCTGTTTATGCCTTGCACCTAGATAAAGAAACCAGCTGGGAATTTAAGGGTGAAGAATGCATTGAGTTTGTTCAAACCTTTGTAGACAAACGCTTTAAGGGATACACATTTATCACTCATAACGCTAAAGGTTACGATTGTTATTTTATCCTTAGACAGTTGATTAAAGAAAAAAAATGGCCTTCAGCCCCATAACGCAAGGGGGGAAACTAATGTGTGTAACGGTGGTGGACTTAGTCATCAGATTTATAGATTCTTTAAATTTTCTTCTCATGAAACTTAAGAAGTTCCTCAAACCCCATAGCTTTGGGTAAGTCAAGGGGTACTTTCCACAATTTTTTAACACAGTTGAAACTCAGAACTATGTGAGGCCTATGCCCGGGATAAAGTACTTTGGAGTAGAATATATGATGCCTGAAGAAAAAAGGAATTTCTGAACTGGTACCAACACAATCGCCAGAACAAATTCGATCTCCAGAAAGAACTGCGCTATTATTGTCAAAAAGATGTTGAAATTTTGCAAGAGGCTTGCGACCGGTTCAGAAATGAAGTCATAAAAATGACAGAGAAGCAGATTGTTAAAAGCCCAGGACAGGATAATGAGGAGGTGGTCACTGAGTGTATAGACCTCTTTCAGTACCTTACATTAGCCTCGATTTCAATGGCCATGTACCGGTTTAATTTTTTAAAACCGCGAACGATAGCCCTTCTGCCATTCTGCTGTTGCAAACCAAATCTCCGCTCTTAGGTTTCCAGTTTTAATCAGAGAATCATAGAATATCAGGGTTGGAAGGGACCCCAGAAGGTCATCTAGTCCAACCCCCTGCTCGAAGCAGGACCAATTCCCAGTTAAATCATCCCAGCCAGGGCTTTGTCAAGCCTGACCTTAAAAACCTCTAAGGAAGGAGATTCTACCACCTCCCTAGGTAACGCATTCCAGTGTTTCACCACCCTCTTAGTGAAAAAGTTTTTCCTAATATCCAATCTAAACCTCCCCCATTGCAACTTGAGACCATTACTCCTCGTTCTGTCATCTGCAACCATTGAGAACAGTCTAGAGCCATCCTCTTTGGAACCCCCTTTCAGGTAGTTGAAAGCAGCTATCAAATCCCCCCTCATTCTTCTCTTCTGCAGACTAAACAATCCCAGCTCCCTCAGCCTCTCCTCATAAGTCATGTGTTCCAGACCCCTAATCATTTTTGTTGCCCTTCGCTGGACTCTCTCCAATTTATCCACATCCTTCTTGTAGTGTGGGGCCCAAAACTGGACACAGTACTCCAGATGAGGCCTCACCAGTGTCGAATAGAGGGGAATGATCACGTCCCTCGATCTGCTCGCTATGCCCCTACTTATACATCCCAAAATGCCATTGGCCTTCTTGGCAACAAGGGCACACTGCTGACTCATATCCAGCTTCTCGTCCACTGTCACCCCTAGGTCCTTTTCCGCAGAACTGCTGCCTAGCCATTCGGTCCCTAGTCTGTAGCAGCGCATGGGATTCTTCCATCCTAAGTGTAGGACCCTGCACTTATCCTTATTGAACCTCATCAGATTTCTTTTGGCCCAATCCTCCAATTTGTCTAGGTCCTTCTGTATCCTATCCCTCCCCTCCAGCGTATCTACCACTCCTCCCAGTTTAGTATCATCCGCAAATTTGCTGAGAGTGCAATCCACACCATCCTCCAGATCATTTATGAAGATATTGAACAAAACTGGCCCCAGGACCGACCCCTGGGGCACTCCACTTGACACCGGCTGCCAACTAGACATGGAGCCATTGATCACTACCCGTTGAGCCCGACAATCTAGCCAGCTTTCTACCCACCTTATAGTGCATTCATCCAGCCCATACTTCCTTAACTTGCTGACAAGAATACTGTGGGAGACCGTGTCAAAAGCTTTGCTAAAGTCAAGAAACAATACATCCACTGCTTTCCCTTCATCCACAGAACCAGTAATCTCATCATAAAAGGCGATTAGATTAGTCAGGCATGACCTTCCCTTGGTGAATCCATGCTGACTGTTCCTGATCACTTTCCTCTCATGTAAGTGCTTCAGGATTGATTCTTTGAGGACCTGCTCCATGATTTTTCCGGGGACTGAGGTGAGGCTGACTGGCCTGTAGTTCCCAGGATCCTCCTTCTTCCCTTTTTTAAAGATTGGCACTACATTAGCCTTTTTCCAGTCATCCGGGACTTCCCCCGTTCGCCACGAGTTTTCAAAGATAATGGCCAAGGGCTCTGCAATCACAGCCGCCAATTCCTTCAGCACTCTCGGATGCAACTCGTCCGGCCCCATGGACTTGTGCACGTCCAGCTTTTCTAAATAGTCCCTAACCACCTCTATCTCCACAGAGGGCTGGCCATCTCTTCCCCATTTTGTGATGCCCAGCGCAGCAGTCTGGGAGCTGACCTTGTTAGTGAAAACAGAGGCAAAAAAAGCATTGAGTACATTAGCTTTTTCCACATCCTCTGTCACTAGGTTGCCTCCCTCATTCAGTACGGGGCCCACACTTTCCTTGGCTTTCTTCTTGTTGCCAACATACCTGAAGAAACCCTTCTTGTTACTCTTGACATCTCTTGCTAGCTGCAGCTCCAGGTGCGATTTGGCCCTCCTGATATCTTTCCTACATGCCCGAGCAATATTTTTATACTCTTCCCTGGTCATATGTCCAACCTTCCACTTCTTGTAAGCTTCTTTTTTATGTTTAAGATCCGCTAGGATTTCACCATTAAGCCAAGCTGGTCGCCTGCCATGTTTACTATTCTTTCGACTCATCGGGATGGTTTGTCCCTGTAACCTCAACAGGGATTCCTTGAAATACAGCCAGCTCTCCTGGACTCCCTTCCCCTTCATGTTAGTCCCCCAGGGGATCCTGGCCATCTGTTCCCTGAGGGAGTCGAAGTCTGCTTCGAATAATGATAATGATCGAATAATGATCGGTGCACTCCTGGTCCGGGGTCAGATCGAAAGCGTACTGCATATAGCCCTGGGCAAATTCACCACAGTCAATCAAGAGCGAGCGGTCTTTTACATATTTTCTCAGTCGCCTGCACCAGCTGCATGTACTCCCTCACACAGTTTCCATTCTCAAAATCAGATTGTAGGGGTTTCGCTGGCACCTGTTCGCCATCCACATACAAGGCCACAAAATTAATGTTATAGTGTTTAAAGTTAAAAGGGTTTTTTACGTAGGTGCCACTGAAGGCATCGTTATCTATAAAACCGATTACAAGCTGCTTGGGTAACTGTCCCAAAAAGAGGTTTTCCTGGTTACTGACATGACTGCTGGCTGGAATGCTAAAAACCTTTAGGCCCACCCTGTCTACCAGGTACTTAGCATTGGCGGTCATTAGAGCTTCAGCATGCCCCAAACGGACCCCCGGGGTCACTTTTACCCGATTTACAAACAGGGACACTGAAATAATGTGAACTTTATAATTCTGGTCAGCATCCCCGCTCAGGAGGCAGAAGACATCTTTGCTACGCATCAGTTTAATTTTCAAATCCACGCTGTTCAGCAATCGTTTTTCTTGACAAAACAAATCGCTGTGTAGAGGCCCCAACAGATCCAGCTTCCTGCTGCCTTCCGTTAGTCTGGCCCTGTGCACAAACCCCTCATTAGTCGTGCTGACCAAAGGGGTGCTTTCATGGGTCCCCGCCGTGTCTTTATGAAACCCTCCTGTCGAAAACTGCGTAGCGAGGGTGTCCTGGCTGTAGTTTAAAATCAGCTCTATCAAGGCTCTGTAAGGGTAACCATTGTTGCTCTGACTGATGAGATGGTCACCTAGAGTAACATCCAGCTGGTTAAAAAGGGTGGCAATGGGGTAGTTTGTTAGGGCAATCCTGGCGTCGTCATCAATGTCTGACCCGTCTTCTTTTACCACCTTGCAGCACACGTACAGCAGCGTGTTGTTAAGGTCTAAGTAATGATCCCCGGGCCCCGAAATAAAAAATTCTAGAGGGGCATTCACCATTAAAGCAGCCAAAGGTGGCACCTCTACATAAAAGCTATTCTTGATACTGGTTTGTGTGGGGGCTATTTGAAATAAATCCAGTTCCTATTTGGTGCATTCGTCAGAGCCACAATGAATAAAAGCCATTTTAAAATATATCCCTTTTACCATGGGTGACGCGCCGCTTCCTCTTCTTAGGGCGGCTTTTAGGTTTATGGCTAAGACGTCTTTTGACAGCTTTTTTTTTTTAAAGGTCCTAGGAGGCCCTTTCAACGGCTGGCGCAACGCTGGTCTTTTTCTCCTCATCACCACTAAACCGGAATCTTCCTGTGGCACGTGCGCTCCTATTTTGTTTATAACGGCGCTCGACACGTGGGTCACTATGTCTCTGGTTATGTTTTTTGAGGCTGTTTTCATGTGGGGTTTAATAATTTCAAATCCCCTTCTCAAAAGCGGCATGGCTTTTCTAAAAAGACTGCGAAATATCCCTCCTAAACTGGCCCCGTACATAACAGGTAATCCTTGTGTCAAGGTTCCTCCTCCACTCTGAACTCTAGGATACAGATGTGGGGACCTGCATGAAAACCTCCTAAGCTTATCTTTACCAGCTTAGGTCAAAACTTCCCCAAGGTACAAAATATTCCACCCTTTGTCCTTGGATTGGCCGCTACCACCACCAAACAAATACTGGTTACTGGGGAAGAGCTGTTTGGAAACGTCTTTCCCCCCAAAATACTTCCCAAAACCTTGCACCCCACTTCCTGGACAAGGTTTGGTAAAAAGCCTCACCAATTTGCATAGGTGACCACAGACCCAAACCCTTGGATCTGAGAACAATGAAAAAGCATTCAGTTTTCTTACAAGAAGACTTTTAATAGAAATAGGAGTAAATAGAAGTAAAGAAATCCCCTCTGTAAAATCAGGATGGTAGATACCTTACAGGGTAATTAGATGCAAAACATAGAGAATCCCTCTAGGCAAAACCTTAAGTTACAAAAAAGATACACAGACAGAAATAGTTATTCTATTCAGCACAATTCTTTTCTCAGCCATTTAAAGAAATCATAATCTAACACATACCTAGCTAGATTACTTACTAAAAGTTCTAAGACTCCATTCCTGGTCTATCCCCGGCAAAAGCAGCATATAGACAGAGACCCTTTGTTTCTCTCCCTCCTCCCAGCTTTTGAAAGTATCTTGTCTCCTCATTGGTCATTTTGGTCAGGTGCCAGCAAGGTTACCTTTAGCTTCTTAACCCTTTACAGGTGAGAGGAGTTTTCCTCTGGCCAGGAGGGATTTTAAAGGGGTTTACCCTTCCCTTTATATTTATGACACGCCCCCCAAATCTCAGCTAGGGTGAAACACTGGCTGGGATTTCTTCCTGGAGCTCTAGGAAAAACAGAGTTAATAAGACACATGCATCTCTAAATATACTACCAAGTACATAAAGACTAACAATATTTTCCACATCTCAAGGACGATTTTAACCAGTTGATTCTGGGAAACTTTCACGGGAGAGTGCATCAGCCACTTTGTTAGAAGCTCCTGAGATGTGTTGGATGTCGAAATCAAGATCTTGGAGAGCTAAACTCCACCGAAGAAGTTTTTTGTTATTTTCTTTGATGGTGTGAAGCCACTTCAGTGCAGCACGGTCGGTTTGCAGGTGGAAACGCCGTCCCCAAACATAGGGGCGTAGCTTTTCCAGAGCGTAGACAATGGCGTAACATTCTTTTTCACCGACTGACCAGTTGCTTTCCCTCTCAGACAGGTTTTTGCTGAGAAACACTACAGGGTGGAATTCTTGATCAGGTCCGTTCTGCATTAAAACTGCTCCCACACCACGCTCGGACACATCTGTGGTTACTAGGAACGGTTTGTCAAAGTCTGGGGCCCTTAGTACAGGGTCAGACATGAGTGTCGCTTTAAGCTTGTTAAAGGCCTTCTGACACTTTTCGGTCCACTGAACGGCATTTTGCTGTTTCTTTTTGGTTAGGTCTGTCAGTGGGGCGGCGATTTGGCTGTATTGCGGTACAAATCGTCTGTAATAACCGGCCAAGCCTAAGAAGGATTGAACCTGTTTCTTTGACTTTGGGACAGGCCACTTTTGGATAGCATCCACTTTGGCCTGTAGGGGGCTGATAGTTTCTTGACCCACCTGGTGTCCAAGGTAAGTCACTCTGTTTAGGCCTATTTGACACTTCTTAGCCTTAACAGTTAGTCCTGCCTCCCTTATGCGCTCAAGGACTTTTTGTAGATGTTCCAGGTGGTCTGCCCAGGAATCCGAAAATATGGCCACATCATCAAGGTAGGCGACTGCATATGCTCCTAATCCCGCTAGGAGACGATCTACAAGTCTTTGGAAGGTGGCGGGTGCATTTCGCAGCCCGAAAGGGAGTACATTAAATTCATACAGCCCGAGATGTGTGGTGAAGGCTGACCTTTCCTTGGCAGACTCATCTAGCGGTACCTGCCAGTACCCCTTGGTTAAGTCCAAGGTAGAGATGAACTGGGCCCGTCCCAGTTTCTCTAATAGTTCATCTGTGCGTGGCATTGGATAGTTGTCTGGGCGAGTTACAGCATTTAGCTTACGGTAGTCCATGCAAAAACGTATTTCCCCATCTGGTTTGGGAACTAGAACCACTGGAGATGCCCATGCACTGCCAGAGGGGCGGATTACACCCATCTGTAACATATTCTGGATCTCCCGTTCTATAGCAGTTTTAGCTTGAGGAGACACCCGGTAAGGTTGGACTCTAATTGGGCGAGCATTACCTGTGTCAATGGAGTGGTATGCCCGTTCAGTCAGTCCTGGGGTGGCTGAGAGCGTTGGCGCGTAGCTAGTGCACAGCTCCTGGATCTGCTGTCCCTGCATATGCCCAAGGGTCATGGAGAGGTTCACCTCTTCCACACCACCAGCACATTTCCCTTCGTAGTAGACACCTTCAGGCCACTCAGCGTCGTCTCCTCCCTGGGCTGTAAACTGACAAACCTTTAATTCTCTGGAATAAAAGGGCTTTAGAGAATTAATATGGTACACTTTAGGCTTTCGGTTGGAGGTGGGGAATGCTATGAGATAATTAACAGCTCCCAGGCGCTCCTGGACAGTGAATGGCCCTTCCCACGATGCTTCCATTTTATGGGCCTGGAGCGCCTTTAAGACCATGACCTGGTCTCCTACTTTGAAGGAACGCTCTCTCGCATGTTTATCATACCAGGCTTTTTGCTCTTTTTGAGCATCCTGTAAGTTTTCTTTAGCAAGGGCTAAAGGGGTTCGGAGGGTGTTTTGTAGGTTGGTTACAAAGTCCAGAATGTTAGTTCCTGGAGAAGGTGTAAATCCCTCCCATTGCTGCTTCACCAACTGTAATGGCCCCTTAACCTCACAGCCATATACAAGTTCAAATGGGGAAAACCCTAAACTGGGGTGTGGTACAGCTCTGTAGGCAAAGAGCAACTGCTGCAACACTAGGTCCCAATCATTGGAGTGCTCATTTACAAATTTACGTATCATGCCCCCAAAGTTCCATTAAACTTCTCCACCATGCCATTTGTTTGATGGTGGTAAGGAGTGGCAACCAAGTGATTTACCCCATGAGCTTCCCAAAGGTTTTCCATAGTTCCTGCCAGGAAATTAGTCCCTGCATCTGTGAGGATGTCGGAGGGCCAACCTATCCTGGCAAAAATGTCTGCTAGTGCCTGGCACACACTTTTAGCCCTGGTGTTGTTTAGAGCTCCTGCTTCCGGCCATCGGGTGGCAAAATCCATGAAAGTCAGTATGTACTGCTTTCCTCTGGGTGTCTTTTTCGGAAAAGGACCCAGAATATCCACAGCTATTCACTGAAATGGAACTTCAATGATGGGGAGTGGCTGGAGAGGGGCTTTGACCTGGTCTTGGGGTTTTCCCACTCTTTGGCATACTTCACAAGACCGGACATAGGTAGAAACATCCTTGCCCATTCCCTCCCAGTGGAATGACCCCCCCCAAACGGTCTTTGGTCCTGTTCACCCCAGCATGGCCACTAGGGTGATCATGGGCTAAGCTTAAGAGCTTGGCCCGGTATTTAGTTGGAACTACCAACTGTCTCTGAGGATGCCAGTCTTCCTGGTGTCCACCAGAAAGAGTTTTCTTGTATAAAAGTCCTCTTTCTACAACAAACCTGGATCGATTAGAAGAGCTGAGAGGCAGTGGGTTGCTCCGTGCCGCCGTCCAAGCTCTCTGGAGGCTTTCATCTGCTTCCTGTTCCCTTGATGCTGGAGACATCAGATCCTCATTGGATTGTGGACCTATGCTTGGTCCCTCTGGAAGCGATGTAGGGGATGGGGCTGTTTCCGTTGACTGTGAACCGCTCTCCGCTGGTGCACTATGTTGGGATTCAGGCTCCGGCTGAGCCTCTTGTGTAGGGTTATGGGCTGCTGCCAGTTCAGGGTCGGTGGGGCCCTCTGGTGCTGAGGTTGCAAGTACTGGATTCAGTGCTGGCAATGGGTTTGGTGTTGGTTGTTCGGCTGGTTCTGGTTCTGGGACTGGTTCCGTCTGGGTCTCTGGGACTGGATCCACTACTGCTGTTGCAGACATTGGCCTGGGGTCCAGGTCCATCACCTCTGACTGGGTCCTGATAGAAGTTTCCAGAATAGAGCTAGGCCTCACGGCTTGTTTAGCCTGGCTACGGGTGACCATTCCCTCCGTCTTGGCCCGCTTCACATGATTGGCCAAGTCTTCCCCCAACAGCATGGGGATGGGATAATTATCATAGACTGCAAAAGTCCACGTTCCTGACCAGCCCTGGTACTGGACAGGCAACTTGGCTGTAGGCAAATCCAAAGAGTTGGACTTGAAGGGTTGAATTGTCACTTGGATCTCTGGGTCGATTAAATTGGGGTCCACTAAGGAAGCATGGATAGCTGACACTTGTGCTCCAGTGTCCCTCCACGCGGTGACCTTCTTCCCGCCCACACTCACAGTTTCCCTCCGCTCCAAGGGTATCTGGGAGGTATCTGAGCCTGCGGACCTCTGGTGTGATCCCGGTGCAATGAACTGTAATCTGTTGGGGTTCTTGGGGCAGTTGGCCTTTACATGCCCCAGCTCATTACATTTAAAACATCGTCCAGCTGACGGGTCACTGGGGCAAGGTGGGTTACTGGAGAACGGGGTGGTGGGACGATAAGGTGTCTGGAGGGTTCTTTGGGAGGTATGTGGGGCTTTGGGCGGCCCCCGGTGATAGGGTGTGGTCTGGGGTTGTCCCTTCTGGTCTCCGCTCCCACTGCGACCAGTTTTCTTCTTCTCGGCCACCTCCACCCATCTGGCTCCAATCTCTCCTGCCTCGATTACAGTTTTGGGCTTCCCATCTAGGATGTATCTTTCTATTTCCTCAGGAACCCCCTCTAAGAATTGTTCCATTTGCATTAGGAAGGGCAAATTTACTGGAGATTCAACACTTGCTCCTGATATCCAGGCATCCCAATGTTTCACAATGTGGTAGGCATGTCGGGTAAATGACACGTCTGGTTTCCACCTTAGGGCTCTGAACCTCCGACAAGACTGCTCGGGTGTTATCCCCATTCTGACACTCACCTTGGATTTAAATAGTTCATACTTGTTCATGTGTTCTTTAGGCATTTCAGCTGCCACCTCAGCTAAGGGTCCACTGAGCTGCGGCCTCAGCTCTACCATGTATTGGTCAGTAGAGATGTTGTACCCAAGGCAGGCCCTTTTGAAGTTTTCTAGGAAGGCCTCAGTATCATCACCTGCCTTGTAGTGGGGAACTTTCTGGGATGGGAAGTGGTACCTGGAGAAGGATTGCTAGGGTTTGTTGGTATATTCTGCTGAGCCTTTACCTTCTCCATCTCCAGTACCTGCTTCCTCTCTTTTTCCGTCTCCTCCTCCTTCAGCCGCATGAGTTCTATCTGTCTTTCATGTTCCCTTTGTTTTTCCTCAGCCTGAAATCTGGCTAATTCCAGCTTTTGTCAAGCCGTGGATTTTGTCATTCTAACCTCTCTGTTTTTAACTAACTTTACACCTGAGGTTTAGAAATAAACAAACAAAACTTGGCTGTAAAATTTTGCTGTGCTGGAATAGAATACCTATTCTCTGATAGTGATTGTCAGCCTACAGAAAAAGACAATTCCCTTGTCTCTGCTCTGGGCCCAAATCAAAGCAAAAAACCTCCAACTACTTGGAAACCTGCTTACCAGCAGACTAAAGGAAAAAAAATTCCTTTTCAAACTTGTGCTCCTTGTAAAAAAATCAAAATCCTAAAAAAAACCAAACCCTGCCACTTTTGTCTCCAGGCAAATGGGTAGAACACCCCCCCCCCCCCCGTTTACTTTTAGGGGGAAAAAGAACTCTGAATTTCCCTGCAGGAGTTAAGTATCCTGCCTCCAGGCAAAGAAAACCTGCAATTCACAAAGATAATCCCCTTTTGTCTCTGCTTGGCCACAAAGCAGAGAAAAAACAAGCTGCTTTCACTTTCAGCTGCTTTCTGGACTTCCTTTCCAAAGGAAAAAATTTTTTCCTTTTTAAAATCTGTATTTCTAGTTCAAAAAATCTCAACTGGATCTCAAAATGATTTCAGGTTAATCCCACCACTCTGCCACCATGTCAAGGTTCCTCCCCCACTCTGAACTCTAGGGTACAGATGTGGGGACCTGCACGAAAACCTCCTAAGCTTATCTTTACCAGCTTAGGTCAAAACTTCCCCAAGGTACAAAATATTCCACCCTTTGTCCTTGGATTGGCCGCTACTACCACCAAACAAATACTGGTTACTGGGGAAGAGCTGTTTGGAAACGTCTTTCCCCCCCAAATACTTCCCAAAACCTTGCACCCCACTTCCTGGACAAGGTTTGGTAAAAAGCCTCACCAATTTGCATCCAAACCCTTGGATCTGAGAACAATGAAAAAGCATTCAGTTTTCTTACAAGAAGACTTTTAATAGAAATAGGAGTAAATAGAAGTAAAGAAATCCCCTCTGTAAAATCAGGATGGTAGATACCTTACAGGGTAATTAGATTCAAAACATAGAGAATCCCTCTAGGCAAAACCTTAAGTTACAAAAAAGATACACAGACAGAAATAGTTATTCTATTCAGCACAATTATTTTCTCAGCCATTTAAAGAAATCATAATCTAACACATACCTAGCTAGATTACTTACTAAAAGTTCTAAGACTCCATTCCTGGTCTATCCCCGGCAAAAGCAGCATATAGACAGACAGAGACCCTTTGTTTCTCTCCCTCCTCCCAGCTTTTGAAAGTATCTTGTCTCCTCATTGGTCATTTTGGTCAGGTGCCAGCGAGGTTACCTTAAGCTTCTTAACCCTTTACAGGTGAGAGGAGTTTTCCTCTGGCCAGGAGGGATTTAAAAGGGGTTTACCCTTCCCTTTATATTTATGACACCTTGAAATCCCAGTAAGGCATAACCAGCCTGGGCCTTGTAGTAATTTCTATACAAAATGGGGTCCCCGTAGTTTTTTATTGTCACCATTCATCAACTTTCCTGGGGCGCAAATGCAGTTTAACATTCACCTTCCCAAAACTAAATGAAACGGGTTTATTCTGATCTGTCTTTATTTCAGTAGTAATGGTACCAAATAATGAAATTACAGCAGAGAGCGCTGGGAACGCTCCCACGTCACGCAGGGGAAGAAAGCAAGCATTAATGCCCCAAGCTCTAACCCACTTTCATCCTCACGCACACACATGACGCAGACTGGCCAAGTCTGGGTGTAACGTCAGAAGAAGAAGAAGAAAGGTGGGGGAGGTGGACGGGAGTGCTGTCCTGGGCACAGGCCGTCCAAGGATTTGCTGTGTTCTCCCAATTGCTGCAGCTCTCAAGAGGTTTTAAGTCGGGGGGTGGGTGTGGGTGTTCTGTTCGGGGACCTCTGCTCCTGGTGCCCTCTGTGCCAGTCCAAGCCGGCTGTTCGTGGGCTCTTCAGCTTCCCAAAACACCTTGGCTTCAGGGACGCAAGGCTTGGCTCAGTCTTGCCGGCGTTTTCCATCTCTGCCGTCTTAGACTTTGTTTTCTTCTGTGCTGGCCTTGCTGTCTTGCAGATCTGTGCATTTGGAATCTTCTTTCTCATGGCTGCTCGGGCACCTGCAAGCCCCTGTCTTTCTAGGCCGTCAGCCAAGTCTCGGCTGTGAACAGTGTCCTTGGGCGGGGTCCAGCATCTTTATCTTTGCACTGAGCTAGCGCTCCAGGGTTGAGTTAACTCGTTCTCTGCTCTCTTTTTCCTCTCCCCTCCTCGGCCTCTCGTGATCTACAAAGGAAACTTCCACTCCCCACTCGCACACCTTTGACCCTCCCCAAAATGCTTTGCGATGCTTGCAACAGCATTAGCAATATACAGCGCTGATCTGCCTTCCCAGGGGACTCCCCAAGGGAGGGGGCCATTGGGTTGTGACACTAGCGGCCAGTTGGGGTGGTGGCGGCCAGGTAGGGGGACCTGGGCCCTCCCTGCTCCATCGGGTCCCAGCCCTGAGCCCTGTCAGGGTATGTCTGCACTTACTGTGGATCGACGCTGCAGCGATCGAGCCACTGGGGGTCGATTTAGCAGGTCTACCCACAAAATCAACTGCAGACCGCTCTCCTGTCAACTTCAGTACTCCACCGTAATGTGAAGCGTAAGGTAAGTTGACGGGAGAGTTTCTCCTGTTGACCCAGTGCGGTGTAGACACTGCAATAAGTCGACCTAAGCTACATCGACTCCACCTACGTTATTCACGTAGCTGAAGTTGCATAACTTATGTTGACTTAACCCTGTAGTGCAGACCTGCCCTTCGCGTCGAGTGTGTCCGCCACTGGGTCAGCAGGGATCCGCCAGCAACACGCGGATCATCATCAGGACAATGGCTAGTCCGCCATGCCCTGGGCTACTTCCTACTATGTTACTCTTGTGGTGGTGTGAACGTCTTTGGGGTCTCCAGGTTCCTCAGCTTGTGCAACTCCCTGTAGCTCAGACCTCCCTGGGGCATCCACAGGTGGCTGGGCATC
The DNA here is from genome assembly GCF_965152275.1 of Natator depressus. Lineage (NCBI taxonomy): Eukaryota > Metazoa > Chordata > Testudines > Cheloniidae > Natator > Natator depressus. Next base: position 12,017,709 of record NC_134239.1, read on the forward strand.
TGCTAGGGTCTCAGCGCCTCTGACTTCTGCAGTCCAGGGCTCCCGTGGTTCCTGTGCCGGAGCCGGCAAGGGGCATCCTTCCTCTCTGGTGGTGAGCTGCGCTTTCTTACACTGGTGCTCATAGGTGCCGACTCTGTGGGTGCTGCGGGGCTGGAGCACCCATGGGGAAAAATTAGTGGGTGCTCTGCACCCACCGGCAGCCAAGCTCCCTGCGCCCCCACCCCCTCCTCGCCTCCTCCTCCCCCGAGTGTGCCGCGTCCCCGCTCCTCCCCCTCCCAGCGATTCCCACCCACCGCCTAACAGCTGTTTGGCGGCGCTTAGGACTTTCTGGAGGGAGGGTGAAGAGTGGGGACACAGTGCGCTCCGGGGAGGAGGCGGTAAAGAGGCGGGGCAGGGGCAGGGACTTGGGGGAAGGGGGTGGAATTGGGGTGGGGCAGGGTCAGGGCCGGGGGGGGGGGTCGAGCCCCTGTGGGGCAGAGGGGAAGTTGGCGCCTATGCTGGCGCTACACCTGAACCATGCCCAGTAGGAATGTGGGGGCGGGGCTTCCTCTGCCCACATTGAGGAGTTAACCCTTCCCTGTCCAGTGCGGGGTGAGTTCACACCATCACAGGTGACCGTACGTCCCGTTTTGGCCGGGACAGTCCCTTATGTAAGCCCTGTCCTGGCCATCCCAACTGTTTTTTGGCCACAGTCGATAAGTTGGCAAGAGCAAATGGGACAAATGCCCACTTTTGTCAACAAAGTGGGGTGCAGAGGCATGTGGGGGGGAGTGGTGATGCCAGCCCCACGCGGGGGGGTGAGGGTAGCTGGACACGGGGGGGGGGGGCAGGCAGGGCTCAGGCAAGCAGCGACGCCAGCCCCATGCAGAGAGTGGGGTGTGCTCGGGCAAGCCGGGGGGGGGGCTGGGGCGAGCGGCTCAGGCCAGTCAAGTATGGGGGGGGCTCGGCCTAGCCCCACACGGGGTGTCCCATTTCCCCTCGGAGAGCCAGGAGCCCAGTCCGGCCCTGCCCCCGCGGACAGCCCCGCCCCCGGTCCCTGTCTGGGAGTGACGAGCGGGAAATGCCCGCGGGGTGGGGCGAAGGGACCTGGGCCGGGAGGCCGATGTGGAAACCGCTTCCCAGAAGGGCCGGGAGGCGGCGGGCAGGGCCGGCACTGGCACCGGCATGGAGGAGCTGCTGAAGCGGCTGCTGGGGCCCCTGGAGAAGAAGGGCGAGCGGGAGCTGCAGCGCTTCAGCAAGAGGGTGCAGAAGTGCCTGGTGAGGGAGGGGGAGAAGCTCATGGCCGAGAACAAGCCGGAGGGAGGGGCGGAGCCGGCCGCGGAGGTTAACGACCGGAGGGACAGCGCCGAGTACAGCGGGCTGGAGGCGGCCGTGAAGGTGCTGATAGACCCGGACCGCGTCAGAGACCTGGCAGGGGCACTCGGCACAGACGGTACAGAGACATGGGGGAATCCCCACTGCTCCTCCCCACCCGGCCCCCTTATTTCTGGGCACGACTAAATCCCCCCCTCACGGGGATCTCTGGGAGCGGGAAACAACCCCCAATCTGCCTTTCTTTCCGGTCTTTTCCAGGCTGGGATTCCACCCCCGCTTTCACTTTCATTCTCTTCTCATACCAGCCCCCCTCCCCTCCTGCCCTGCCGCTCCCCTGCTCCTTTCCAGCCACATCCTGAGCTGGTGGGACCATTTACACCTGGGAAGAATCTGCTCCCCACCCCCACCTCATGTGTAAAAAGCAAGAGAGGGTTGTTGATCCATTGGCAAAAACCCCTGCAGCCCCCCCTCCCCCAAAACACACACACAAACTGTTATTCCTTTAACATCATTTCACCAAGCAAAACTAACTCAGCCCCTGGGACCTGCAGCACTCCCCCGCCCCCCAAACCAGCTGAGCGCTCACCAGCTCACACTGATTGTTCACTCCTTGGAGGCAGGGAGGCTCTTTTTGTTCTGGGTTTTCTACAGTGCCTGGCGCAATGGGGGCTTGGTCCGTGACTGGGCCTCCCCCGTGCAAACATGCCAACAGTCATGAATGTATTGCGAGAGATGTAATTTCTAGGTAAAATTAAGCCTCGCTCATGATCTCGCGGTAGAATTCTGTTTTCAGCCCCAAGTGGCTGGGCTCCCGTTCTCAGCCCCGCAAGGAGGGACTCCTGGAGAGCCTCTCTTCATGGGGCCGAGAGTGCTCTGTGGGGTGTTTTAGGTCAAGTAAGTGAGAGAATCTCTCCACCCAAACTGCAGGTTAACAAAGTTGTTTGTTTTTAGATGGGAAATTTCCTTAGTTTTTTTTATTAATCATGAATCATTCCATGTGCTCCATGACAGGTGTCCAACACAGGCCTTGCAGACTGCACCAGAATGAACCCTATTCCTTCCCAGTGGACTCCTTTCCACTGCCATATCTGTCCTCCTTCCATCCCGTTCCCTGGACCAGACACCGCCCCCCCCACCCCGGCCCCATTTGTAGTAGGTCTGGGCAGCGTTCACTTGAAAGAAAATGTGATAGAACAAGGTCAAGGACCAAATCTAACTGAGGGGCAGAAGCATCTGCTTTAGCCCTCTGGACCCCTGTTTCTCTGCCATTATGGATTCTTCTCCCTTTGCCCCTGACTCTCCCCCACGCCGATATCTCACTCACACTCCTGTTCTGGCCTCGAAGAACTACGTTCGTCCTCTGTGTGTATGTGTGGGGAGGAGGGAGCGTGTGGGGAGGAGGTGAGCCGTGCTGTGAGCTGACCACAGGTCCGAGACTGATTTCCCCCCTTTTTTCTCCAGTGCCCCCTGGATCTGCAGCCACTGCTGTGCAGAGCGAGCCCCTTCCTGCTGGTGCCACAGCCGGAGCCGCCGGTGAGTGGGGTGCAGATCAAGAGGTGCGTGAAAGGCTCTGAAAGGAGGATTCCTTCCCCCCAGCCTGGGACAGATCATCCCCTTTCCAAATCCCAGGCTTGGAGACATCTGAGGCAGCTTTGGCTCAGGGCTCTTCCCCAGCCCCCTAGATTTTTGTGGGGAACTGTCACCCCCATTTCTTCCTGCCATGCACTGGTGGCAAACGGCAGAGTGCCCCCCTCCTCATTTGTGCCCTTCGCTGGCTCCTGTAGAAAGAGGCCAGGTGAAGATTTTTTTTCCTATCTAGTGAACTGAGATGTAATGTAAGTGCCTTCAGGCAGGGAGCTCTGTCTGGTAGCACCATGGCAAGTGTTGGGGGGGATAAGGCTCCCCATGAGTGGTCTCCGCCCTTTCCAGCTCTGAGCCATGACTCACTCTGTAGCATTCATGCTTCCTCTCTGTCTCATTTGCTCCAGAGTACCCTCCCACTGTGATTCCTGACTCTGAGCAGCTGGAAATTCTCCCTTTGGACAATGCAGAGGGACACACAGGTCAGTAGCTCCTTTGTTGCAGCACTTACATTCTCCTGGAGTCCTCCAGGCCCATTCCCCCATCCCATTCGGGGTTCAAGGCTTCAGGGTTTGGGGTTTCAGTTCCACAGGAGGTGCCTGGGCTTGTGGCTCTGGGCTTCAGCCGCGGGGCCCCATGGACCACCTGAAATCAGCTTGAGGCCCCCCAGAGAGCCGGAATCCCAGATTGAGAGCCAACAGCATCAGGCTGGAGTCAAGGGAAAATATTTACTGGAGCTCCCCTCTGGACAGCTGAATTTAAGCCCTGCCTTTGTGGATTCAGCAGGTACTGTGTGGGGCTGAGCAGAGAGGGCTGGGTCCCCTTCTCCACCCAACAGAGATCCGTGTTGGAGTCCAGAGATGCCAAGCCCTCCTGGAATGTAATGATGGCACACAGGAACTGCCCTGATGGGCCCATCTACCCTGGTATCCTGCCCCCTCCATGCCACTCTGGATCAAATCATTGGGCCAGTCTAAACTGTATCTTGCCCCTTCCCTACAACCCCAAATCAGATCAATGGGCCCAACTCCAATAGTGGCCATTAGCAGACGCTACACATGAAAGCCCCACTCCGGGGCAAGATTTCTCCTTCCCTCTCTCTCTATCCATTTGACTTCTCAGTTGTCCTGCGGCGCCCGGAGGTGTCAGAAATATTCCAGTCTCAGCCACTGGTGGAGGGCAGCCACGTGGCCTTCAGCTGCTTCATCGCAGGGTACTTCCCCCAGGAGCTAACTGTGACCTGGCTCAGGAGGGAGAGTGGAGAGAGTGTGGCCACGCCCATCAAGGACTCCGCTGATTATGCCATCATCCCCAAGGAGACCTGTGCCAAAGACAGGGAGACCTACCAGCAGATGGTGACGCTCTCCTTCACCCCATCGGTGCAGAGAGACCAAGGGGCAGAGTTCATCTGCCAGGTGGGACATGTGACCCTGCAGACCCCCATTGAGAGGAGCACTGGGACACTGGAGGTCAAAGGTCAGTCTGAGTTTAAAGGTGGAGAGCGATTGCCCATGGGTTGTTTGGGGCTTCCCTTCTCCTAATGTGTGTATCTGTCTCCAGCCCTAGATCCTAGTACGCTGGTCTGTCTTCCCAGGCCCTAGCCAGCCAGCCAAAACCTGAAATATTTCAATTTGGGTATAACTTATGGGAGTTACAGTGCACTTGCCTCATCCCCATTCTCCTAGACCCCAGCTTGCTGGTCTGGATCATACGTCAGGCGCCAGTCGCTGTAGCGCTTAGTAGCTTTGGTACCTGACCCTGGAAATAAATAAGTCACTCATCGTTGAGCTCCTATTGCTGGCAGCTGTGAGCAATCCCAGTCCCTTCACTGAGGCTTCTCCCAGCAGCAAGTGCTGCGCCAGGTGATACCCCAGTGAGGTTTTGCAGGATGAGGCCCTGTATCTGTGGTTTCCTCTCACTCTAGCCCTGAACTGGAATCGGCTCTTTGAGAACACCCCCAACCTCCCCACCCCTGTCACTTTCTCCAGATTCACCTGCCACAGAACCCTGACTCCATGCAGCTGGATGATGCAGAGGGTCACACAGGTCCCTTGGTGGATTCAGCAGACACCCATGTGGAGCTGAGCAGAGAAGGCTGGTTTCCCTTCCCCTCCCCAACAGAGATCCATAATGGGGTCCAGAGAGCCCTCAAGCTCTCCTGGAATAAAATGAAGGGACATAGGAACTGCTGCTCCAGATCCAACCAATGGGCCCATCTAGCCTGGTATCTCGGCTTCTTCCTGCTGCCCTGAATCAGACCCATGGGTCCATCTAGCTCAGTATCCCACCTCTCCCTGCCGCCCTGGATCAGACCCATGGGTCCATGCTCTTTGGGGCAGGGCTCATCTTCTTGTTCTGTGAGTGTACATTGCTTAGAGCAAAGGGTCTTGGTCCATGAGTGGCATTCCTGAGCAAAATAATTCACAATAATCTCAGGTCCTGACTTTTCCTGGGACCTTCTAAAGTGCTGCATAGCTGGGGTGAGTCCAGAAGTCCAGACCAGGAAAAATATTGGGAAGCAAGGACCTGAAATTTTTAATTTTAAGAATACAGGCAGGGTTGGGGTCCCCCAAAGAAACGCAATGGCCGGCTTTAGCCAGGGTGCCAGGCAAGTAACAGCACAAACGTGTTTTTGCTGAGCCTTTCACCTCTGTACCTGACGAGAAATCCAATACAAGCAGAAAGGACTGTTACTCTAACCTCCCCCTGGTGATATAGCTTCTGTAACGTCCTCTCCTGGGTCTCTAACTCTGTTGCCTGGGGTCTCTGAACAGGTGTCGCTACCCCCAACGCCAAGGAAGTTGCCCCCGACACCAGGGAAGTTACTCCTGTTTCCAAGGAAGTTGCCCCCGACACCAGGGGAGTTACTCCTGTTTCCAAGGAAGTTACTCCTGTTTCCAAGGAAGTTGCCCCCGACACCAGGGGAGTTACTCCTGTTTCCAAAGAAGTTGCCCCCGACACCAGGGGAGTTACTCCTGTTTCCAAAGAAGTTGCCCCTGACTCCAGGGAATTTAAGTCCATTTCCAGGGAAGACAGAGAAAACGCAGCTGGTGGAAAAGGTGAGTGGCAAGGTTAGCTGGGCAAGGTCTTTATATTACATTGAAGAGAGCTGAATGGAGGGTGGGGCGCAAGGTAGATGGGCCCAGGAGTGCGTGTCCAGCTCCGGGTGAGGCTGCAGCTTGGGGTCAAAGGCCAAATCAGGGTGAAGCCAGGTTCCACAGTGCCAGAGTGTTGTCAGTGGCTCTCCCTTGATTTTCTACCTGCATCTTGGGCCAGATCTAAACCCAGTGATGAAAACAGGCCCCTCCCAGTTTTAGATCTGACTCAAATCTTGGCTGTGGATTTGAACCCAAAGGGGCTGAGGCTTAAGATTCCTTTTGGACCCAACTTTTAGAAACACCACTGTTGTTGTGAGCCAAAACTGAACCTTTGGACCCCAAGATAGCGGCATCTCAAATCCCATATCACCTTGGTTTGGAATGGAGTGGAGAGGGGTTGATGTGGATGTGAAGGAGGCCGAAGGGGATAAAGACCTGGAGAAAGCTTTTGTGGGCCAGAGGAAAGGGCAGATCTCAGAGACACTGAGGAGGAAGACAAGGCAAGATTTGGCACTGCCTGGATATGGGGGTGTCGAGAGAAGGACTGAGTCAAAGATGCAGCCAGGTCACAGGCTGGAGTGGCAAGGAGGATGGTGGTGCTGTCAATAGAGGCAGAGAACAGAGGGCCTCGCAGGGGAGATCTGGTTGGCCAATGTGAGCTGACAGCAAGGTATCCAGGAGGAGGCTTCAGAGAGACAGGAGTGAGAGGAGCGAATGGGTTGGAGTGGGAACAAGAGCAGAGATTTGAGAGTCATAGGCATGAAGATAGCAGCCAAAGCCATGTGTACAGTTCAGAGCAGGGAGAAAAGGAGGGCACAAAGGAGGGATCCTCTCAGTGAGAAGTGGGAGCGGTGGGGAGGAGATCCACCGGATGAGTCACTGGAGCGACCAGAGTGGTAGGAGGACAGTTGGCAGAGGAGGGAGTCTTGAAGCCTAAGGCAGGACAAAGTACCAAGCAGGAGGGGTATGATGGATGGTGTCTGAAGCAGTGGAGAAATCAAGGATGAGAATGGGGTTAAAGCACTGAGGCTGGGCCCAGAAGAGGGCCTTGGTGATGGTGGAAGCCAGATCAGAGGGGTGGAACCAAGGTGGAGCTGGAAAGGTGGTTGTTGGTGGCACATTGAATGAAGTTGGAGGTGAAGGGGAGACAGGGCTTAGCAGGAGGGGTTGGGGATTGGTTTTGGATGACAGGGCAAACCAGATTAATTATGCATGGGAGGGAGGTTACGGAGCAGAGAAAATCTGCCTGGTCACAGAGCAGTGAAGCCACAGATGAGTACAGAGGGCCCTGTGGGTGGTCAATAGCGAGCGATTGAGCGCCGAGCCAGTCAAGATGGGTAGGTGATTGTGTGGATAATTAAATAGATCGTGTGGATAACGGAATAGCGAGTAGACTGTGTGGATAATGAAGCAGCTAATAGGCTATGTGGATTATTATATAGACCATCTGGAGTAGCTAATAGACCGTGCACATAATCAAATAGAATGCATGGATAACAGAGTAGCTAATACACTGTGTCGATAATCAGAGTGCAGCAGAGAGCATGAGGCAGACCATTTCTTTACTCTCTTGTGTTCCTCTTTCTCCCCTCAGAGACACACTTTGTCGACCAGCACCGAGAACAGCTCATCCAGCGAGTAACTCTGGTCGAGGGTGTCCTGGATAAGCTGCTGGGTAACGTGTTGGACTCTGAGCAATACATGACCATTACAGCCGAGAAAACCAACACAATGAAAATGCGGAAGCTGTATGAATTCATGCTGAGCTGGAACAGGTATTGCAAGGACCAGCTCTACTGGGCACTGAAGGACAAGTGCAAGTTTCTTGTTGCAGATCTGGAAGGGGAATGAAGGCAATGAACACCGTTCCCCCCTACACACACACACTGCCTTTCCCTTTGCTTCCTGTGTGTGTTCCAGGGAGGGAAACCCATTTCTGGCTCTTCCCCAAGTTTCCAAAGATGTCACAACTGATTAAGACATGGGCTGCATGAATACTTTCCCTTGAATTATTTTTCAATGGAAAATCAGGTTTTTAACAAGATAAAATATCTATTTTCTGAGAAAAAAATTTATTGTTGAAAAACCAAACACCCGAACCAAAAATATTTCAGCCAAAACCTGAAATGTTTCAATCTGGGTATAACTTATGGGAGGTGGAGTTCACTTGCCTCATCCCCATTCTCATCTATGGACCAGGGCCCTCAGCTGGACTACATTTCCCATGATGCACCATGGCCAAGGATTCCCATGATGCAACTGCCTCCTCACCAAAAGGAGAGACCATGGTGCATGCTGGAGCCCAGACTACAGTAGAGAATGGGGTCATGGGGTACCCAAATTTCAACTCCCATTTGGAACTGCGGCAGCATTCCCAAATCAACATATTTTGGTTTTAGTTTATGTGTTTGTGTTTTTTTGTTTGTTTTTGCTGAAAAGTTGAACTTTTCAGTGAAAAATCTGGACACGAATGAAATCTATTGATCTGTTTTTGTTTGGGGGTTCTGTTTTGTTTTAAAACGTCAGTGGAAAAATCTTTCATTTGCCATCAGCAGAGCCCCAAACCAAACTGCAGCTCCCTCTCCGTGCCTTGCTCTCCCAGCCACTTCAGCCCCTGGCTGCTGCATTCTGTTGGCAGCTGAGTGTGAAGGGCTGGAGGCTGAACTGAACAGCTGCTGGGCTGGTGAGGACCACAAATCTGGGGGGGCGTCTCCATTTTATCCTAGTCCCTGGGAAGATAAAGCCCTGAATCCCCACAGCTACATTCTGTCCCACAACATCCCTCCCTTTGGACACAAAAAGTCCAGAGATGCTCTCCTAGAGTTTAAAGCCAGAAGGCACCATTAGATCATCCAGTCTGACCCCCTGTGTAGCCCTGGCCCTTACATTTCACCCAGTTACCCCTGCACTGTGCCCAATAACCTGCATTTGACTAAAGCCTCTTCCACAATGGCAGTCGGTCAGGATTTGAAGACACCAAGAAATGGAGGATTCACCACTTCCTTTGGGCGTTTGTTCCACCCTGAGTGAGAAAAATTGGTGCCTGATTTCTAGTGTGAACTTGTCTGGCTTCAGCTCCCCAGTCCCGGGTTCCTGTTCTGTTTTTCTCCAGCGGATTGCAGAGCCTCGTACACTGCGGTGCCCTTCCCCCACGCTCTCACTTGCATTACAGACCCATTCGTCCTTTGTATCAGGGCTTCAGGCCAGGCAGTTCCACCGCTGCCAGGACGAGGCTTTGCTCTGCTTCTCCCCAGACACACACATGTCCCCCAAGCCAGAACCTGGCTGCTACCCTAGGCCTTTGCTGTCCATCTAAGTCCACCAGCATCAACCCCTCAGGGCCCTGTTGGGAGAGGGGGCTGCCTCTCAGCCAGCCTGCTGAAAGGGGAAATCACTGTAATTCTCACATTAACACAATAGGGGCTGGTTATTGTTATTATTTTAACATAGAGCAACTTTTGTACCTTTGTATTTAAATTAAAAAGAAGGTGGTACCTGTCTGAGAGTGGGGCAGTCGCTCATTAGTGCCAGCCATGGTGGCAAGGAGGATTTTGGGAGGAGGTTGGGGGTGGAGGCGGGTGCAAGGGAGAAAGCAGCAGCTGCTGGGTGGGAGGGAGAGGGCACTTGGACTGCGATGCGCAGGGCGGAACCCTGAGCCAAACTTTCCCAGCCCCAGCTGTGTGGGAAGGGGATGTGGGCGGGGCAGAGTCAGGACTGGGTATTCCCTGTGTAAAAAACAAAACCGACCCAAATAGGGCAAAGGCTGATGCCCTTGGGGGTGTCATCAGTGCAGCTGGGAGTGTGCCTGGATCCATGGCCTTGTGCTAGCAGGCAGGAGCAGCGGAAGCTCTTAAAAGTGGGGGTCCATGGGCACCTGAACCCCCTGTAGCACCCTGACTCCCAGAGGCTCTGCCCTGCCCCTTCCCCTAAGACCCTACCCCTCACTTGCTCCTCTCCATCCTCTCCCCCCATCGCTCGGCCAGTAAAAGTGTGTGGGCCATGATCTCCTGGCCCCCCCGTTCCAGCACCCCTGTTAGGAGGGCTCGTGGTAGCCTGCTAAAACTGGCTGTGTAGCCACTGCAGCTTGCCCTGGTGTTCAGGCTGGTGTGGGGGGAGGCGGGAGGAGGGGTGTCAGCTTGGGAGCCTGAGCTCCAGCATAAGCAGCAACATCCAAGCAATGTGTCTACACAGGTATTTTGTAGCCTGCTGCCGCGAGCACTCTAGCATGAGTCTGTGGAGCTGGGTGGGGAGTCTCGCTCCCAGATGCGGTGTAAACATACCCTCAGACCCCAACATGTGACAGGCACAGACAAGGGCGTGTCTCTCTCTAAGGATTGGGGGACACTCGGGGGCTGGTCTTATCCGCTCTAGAGGCCTGAGGGGCAGGAGTCCAAGAGGAGAGCCTACCATGTCAGACACTGAGCTTGGGAAGGGAAAGGGAGTGAAATCCAGGCTGTGGGGGAAGGGATCCAGCCCTGGGCTTTACTTCCCTCCCTCTACACCCCCGTGGTGTACCTGTTAATCCGCCCTGGGGGATGGGGTTAGACCCCTGCCAACTATGGTGATCTCCCTTATACCTGTTGCCCACTGTGTAGCATGCTCACTTGGGATGTGGGAGATGCCCGTTCAGTTCCCCACTCGGCCTGATGTAGAGCCCTTGGGTCTCCCACCTCTCAGGAGCATGCCCTGGCCGCTGGCTACGGGATAGTCTGGCGTATGACTCCCTCAGTCTCTCCTGCTGAAGCTTCTTCTTGCAGTATAACGAAATAACTAGTCAGGGGCCCAAAGACTGGAACTTGGGGCTGGCACAGCCCAGGTAAGTGCCCTGCCAGGCTACAGAGTCATTTGTTCTCTGACTGGCGCAGAGACTACTCAGGTATTTATACAAAGTGGAACAGCTTCTGCAGAAGATCTTGAGAAGGAGCCAGTCTAGGACGGCCCCTAATCCAGGGCTCAGGACACGCACTGGTACTATAAGAGCCCCCAGTTCAAGTCCCCGCTCTAGTGGCTGTTTAACTGTGTATCCCGAGTGGAACTGCTCCAACAGGAGAGACCGTGCAAACGCTGTCCCAGAATACCCCCATAGGCCAGGGGTTAGGACGCTCTTCTGCACAGTGCAAAACCCAAGTTCAAGTCCTTTCTCCGCTCAAGCAGAGCAGGGAATTGAACCAGTGTCTCCCACATCACATGTGAATGTGCTAACCACGAGAATACAGCAGTAAAAGCTTACTTCCCCCCCCCCACCCGTTTCATATGCCTTTCATTTCCATTGCTTTCATGTTAAAAAGTGCCCTAAAATGACCCCTTCCCCCAAACGTCATTTTGTTTACAGCTTGTTCAGTTTGGCTGCACTCGGCTCTGGTGATGAGTTGGTCTGAGAGCAGAGCACTGCTGCTGTCAGCAGGGGACGCTGGAAGCTCCCACCCACTGACCAAATGAAAGAGGGAGAGAGACGTGGTTGGGGGGGAGGGGAAATGAGGGGAGCTAGAGCAAATGGAAGTGGGAGGCAGAGCCCTGCAGCGGGAGTGGGATCCTGCAGCCATAATAGCAGGAGCTAATGTACTTTGCTGCAAGTGGGATTGGGTGGGCCAAAAAATCCCTCCAAACCCCAACATACTGCAGTAATCTGCAGGAAAACACTTTATAACTTTTCATACTTAAATTTAAGTGAGGGATAGAAAGAGATTTGATGTCTGTTATAACAGGAGTTAAAGTATTTTTTTTTACATGGTCTCACAGGGCGGGACTCACCCCTGCGGCACCTCCGGCTGGTCTCTCAGGGAATTAGCTCTTCCAGCCTCCAGAGCGCCCTCTGCAGGCTGGTGTCCCGCTTGCTGCTGACCCCCATGTCCCTCCTGGACCCCAGTGCCCCTTTTACCCAGGGGGCTGCCCCCTGGCAGTACTCCCACAGTCTCCCCTCCCTGTGGAACCCCCATCCACTATCCCCACCTCACCTCAGTCTTTGGCTACTGCCAGTCACCATTGAGCCCCCGCACACTGGGGCAGACTGCAGTGTATAAGCCAATCATCACAGGCAAGGGGGGTTTGGACCTGCTGCCTCTGCCTACCCCTGGGCTGCCCCCTGCAACCCCAGTACCCCTTTTGGCCTTCCACTATGCCTGCAGCCTGGGGGGTTTCCAAGCTGGAGCTCTCCAGCTCCTCTGGCCATCCCCCCAGCCCTACTCCACCTTAAGTAACCAGGTACGCTCCCAGCAGCTAGGACCTTCTCCTTCTAGAGACAGAGAGAAAGAGTCTCTGTCTACTCCTAGCCCACTGCCCTCTTATAAGGGCCAGCTGGGCCCTGATTGGGGTGTGGCCCCTGCCAAGCCTGCTTCCTCAATCAGCGTGGGAGCTGCTTGCCCCCAGCCATAGCCCTCTCCTGGGCTGTTTTAAGCCCCACAGGGCAGGTGTGGGGTGACCACCCCGCTACACATGGTTTAAGCAAGATTTGTTTTATTCTTTTAGTGGCAAAAATTGTGACTGAATTCCATTTAAATATATTGGGGTGGGGAGGTTGTTTGCTTGTTTTGTTTTTAGTAGTATGGGGAAATCTCTCTCTCTCTGATGGGATTTGTGGGATCTAAGGTTTTTGTGGGTGGTAGTGGGATAAAAATGCAAGAAATAATGCAGGAGCAGGTGGGAGTGGGTATTGCGGGGTGGGACGGGAGCGGGATTAAAAAGTAGTCCTGCATAGGACTGTAGTGGGAGGGATGGCGGGGAGGGAGAGGTGCTGAGCGCGGGGGGTTAATGGGATGGAAAGGTGTGTTAGTAAGTGGGAAGGCAAAAGCACTGGGGTTTTTTAATAGATGTTTTCCATTGTTTTTTCATAAATCAAAGGAAATGAAATAACTTTAAAAACCTCCATACTTTGAAGCAGGTATTGAAATTTGGCAAATGGGGTCACCCTAGTGCCTTTTGCTGTGCCTGTGGAAAACACCCATATTCGGCCAAGTTGTGAGCCTTTGAAAAATCTCAATTCACATGTGCCCAATGGAGACTTGTTCACTGCTGCTAAATTCTCCAAAGACTGCATCTGCACCAGCTCCGAGATGTGACTGGACTGCGCCACCCCACCCGAGCGATGGAACATACACGAATACAAACTGGGCAATGACTGGCTAGGCAGCCATGCTGCAGAAAAGGATCTGGAGGTTACATTGGATCACGAGTTGACTACAGGTCAACTGTGATGCTGTTGCGGAAAAGACAGATGTCATTCTGGGGCATATTAACAGCAGTGTTGTATGTAAGACATGGGAGGTAATTGTTCTGCTGTTCTCAGCGCTGGTGAGGCCTCAGCTGGAGCACTGTGTCCGGTTCTCGGCGCCATACTTTAGGAAATATGTGGACCAAACTGGAGAAAGTCCAGAGGAGAGCAACAAAAATGATCAGAGGGTTAGAAAACCTGGCCTGTGAAGGAAGATTGAAAGAACTGGACTTGGTTAGTCTAGAGTACAAAAAATGGAGGGTGGATAAGATAACAGCCTTCAAATATATCAAAGGTTATTATGATGAGGACAGTGATCAACTATTCTCCATGCCCACCCACGGTAGGACAAAAAGGAATCGGCTTAGTTTGGAGCAAGGGAGATTTAGGAAAAACTTTCTGACTCTGTGGATAATTACAGGTTTCAGAGTAGCAGCCGTATTAATCTGTATCCGTAAAAAGAGCAGGAGGACTTGTGGCACCTTAGAGACTAACAAATTTATTAGAGCATAAGCTTTCGTGAGCTACAGCTCACTTCATCGGATGCATACAGTGAAAAATATAGTGGGGAGATTTTATATACACAGAGAACATGAAACAATGGGTGTTACCACACTGTAACGAGAGTGATCAGGAAAGGTGAGCTATTACCAGCAGGAGACCAGGGGGTGGGTGTGGGGACACCTTTTCTAGCCCTGGTCTACACTAGGACTTTAGGTCGAATTTAGCAGCATTAAATCGATGTAAACCTGCACCCGTCCACACGATGAAGCCCTTTATTTCGACTTAAAGGGCTCTTAAAATCGATTTCCTTACTCCACCCCTGACAAGTGGATTAGCGCTTAAATCGGCCTTGCCGGGTCGAATTTGGGGTACTGTGGACACAATTCGACGGTATTGGCCTCCGGGAGCTATCCCAGAGTGCTCCATTTTGACCGCTCTGGACAGCACTCTCAACTCAGATGCACTGGCCAGGTAGACAGGAAAAGAACCGCGAACTTTTGAATCTCATTTCCTGTTTGGCCAGCGTGGCAAGCTGCAGGTGACCATGCAGAGCTCATCAGCAGAGGTGACCATGATGGAGTCTCAGAATCGCAAAAGAGCTCCAGCATGGACCGAACGGGAGGTACGGGATCTGATCGCTGTATGGGGAGAGGAATCCGTGCTATCAGAACTCCGTTCCAGTTTTTGAAATGCCAAAACCTTTGTCAAGATCTCCCAGGGCATGAAGGACAGAGGCCATAACAGGGACCCGAAGCAGTGCCGCGTGAAACTGAAGGAGCTGAGGCAAGCCTACCAGAAAACCAGAGAGGCGAACGGCCGCTCCGGGTCAGAGCCCCAAACATGCCGCTTCTATGATGAGCTGCATGCCATTTTAGGGGGTTCAGCCACCACTACCCCAGCCGTGTTGTTTGACTCCTTCAATGGAGATGGAGGCAATACGGAAGCAGGTTTTGGGGACGAAGAAGATGATGATGATGACGAGGTTGTAGATAGCTCACAGCAAGCAAGCGGAGAAACCGGTTTTCCCGACAGCCAGGAACTGTTTCTCACCCTGGACCTGGAGCCAGTACCCCCCGAACCCACCCAAGGCTGCCTCCTGGACCCAGCAGGCGGAGAAGGGACCTCCGGTGAGTGTACCTTTTAAAATACTATACATGGTTTAAAAGCAAGCATGTGAAAGGATTACTTTGCCCTGGCATTCCTGGATATACTCCCAAAGCCTTTGCAAAAGGTTTCTGGGGAGGGCAGACTTATTGCGTCCTTCATGGTAGGACACTTTACCACTCCAGGCCAGTAACACGTACTCGGGAATCATTGTACAACAAAGCATTGCAGTGTATGTTTGCTGGCGTTCAAGCAACATCCGTTCTTTATCTCTCTGTGTTATCCTCAGGAGAGTGAGATATCATTCATGGTCACCTGGTTGAAATAGGGTGCTTTTCTTCAGGGGACACTCAGAGGAGCCCATTCCTGCTGGGTTGTTTGCCTGCGGCTGAACAGAAATGTTCCCCGCTGTTAGCCACAGGGAGGGGGGAGGGTTGAGGGGGTAGCCACGCGGTGGGGGGAGGCAAAATGCGACCTTGTAACGAAAGCACATGTGCTATGTATGTAATGTTAACAGCAAGGTTTACCCTGAAAGAGTGTAGCCAGTGTTTTATAAAATGTGTCTTTTTAAATACCGCTGTCCCTTTTCTTTTCTCCACCAGCTGCATGTGTTTCAATGATCACAGGATCTTTTCCTTCCCAGAGGCTAGTGAAGATTAGAAAGAAAAAAAAACGCACTCGAGATGAAATGTTCTCCGAGCTCATGCTCTCCTCCCACACTGACAGAGCACAGACGAATGCGTGGAGGCAAATAATGTCAGACTGCAGGAAAGCACAAAATGACCAGGAGGAGAGGTGGCGGGCTGAAGAGAGTAAGTGGCGGGCTGAAGCTCGAATGTGGCGGCAGCGTGATGAGAGGAGGCAGGATTCAATGCTGAGGCTGCTGGAGGACCAAACCAGTATGCTCCAGTGTATGGTTGAGCTGCAGCAAAGGCAGCTGGAGCACAGACTGCCACTACAGCCCCTGTGTAACCAACCGCCCTCCTCCCCAAGTTCCATAGCCTCCACACCCAGACGCCCAAGAACGCGGTGGGGGGGCCACCAGCCAACCAGCCACTCCACCACAGAGGATTGCCCAAAAAAAAGAAGGCTGTCATTCAATAAATTTTAAAGTTGTAAACTTTTAAAGTGCTGTGTGGCATTTTCCTTCCCTCCTCCACCACCCCTCCTGGGCTACCTTGGTAGTCATCCCCCTATTTGTGTGATGAATGAATAAAGAATGCATGAATGTGAAGCAACAATGACTTTATTGCCTCTGCAAGCGGTGATCGAAGAGAGGAGGGGAGGGTGGTTAGCTTACAGGGAAGTAGAGTGAACCAAGGGGCGGGGGGTTTCATCAAGGAGAAACAAACAGCACTTTCACACCGTAGCCTGGCCAGTCATGAAACTGGTTTTCAAAGCCTCTCTGATGCGTACCGCACCCTCCTGTGCTCTTCTAACCGCCCTGGTGTCTGGCTGCGTGTAACCAGCAGCCAGGCGAT
This sequence comes from Natator depressus, assembly GCF_965152275.1. Classification (NCBI taxonomy): domain Eukaryota; kingdom Metazoa; phylum Chordata; order Testudines; family Cheloniidae; genus Natator; species Natator depressus. The sequence continues at coordinate 12,033,998 of NC_134239.1, forward strand.
TTGCCTCAACCTCCCACCCCGCCATAAACGTCTCCCCCTTACTCTCACAGATATTGTGGAGCACACAGCAAGCAGTAATAACAGTGGGAATATTGGTTTCGCTGAGGTCTAAGCGAGTCAGTAAACTGCGCCAGCGCGCCTTTAAACGTCCAAATGCACATTCTACCACCATTCTGCACTTGCTCAGCCTGTAGTTGAACAGCTCCTGACTGCTGTCCAGGCTGCCTGTGTACGGCTTCATGAGCCAGGGCATTAAGGGGTAGGCTGGGTCCCCAAGGATACATATAGGCATTTCAACATCCCCAACAGTTATTTTCTGGTCTGGGAATAAAGTCCCTTCTTGAAGCTTTTGAAACAGACCAGAGTTCCTGAAGATGCGAGCGTCATGTACCTTTCCCGGCCATCCCACGTTGATGTTGGTGAAACGTCCCTTGTGATCCAGCAGAGCTTGCAGCACTATTGAAAAGTACCCCTTGCGGTTTATGTACTCGCCGGCTTGGTGCTCCGGTGCCAAGATAGGGATATGGGTTCCGTCTATGGCCCCACCACAGTTAGGGAATCCCATTGCAGCAAAGCCATCCACTATGACCTGCACATTTCCCAGGGTCACTACCCTTGATATCAGCAGATCTTTGATTGCGTGGGCTACTTGCATCACAGCAGCCCCCACAGTAGATTTGCCCACTCCAAATTGATTCCCAACTGACCGGTAGCTGTCTGGCGTTGCAAGCTTCCACAGGGCTATCGCCACTCGCTTCTCAACTGTGAGGGCTGCTCTCATCTTGGTATTCATGCGCTTCAGGGCAGGGGAAAGCAAGTCACAAAGTTCCATGAAAGTGTCCTTACGCATGCGAAAGTTTCGCAGCCACTGGGAATCGTCCCAGACCTGCAACACTATGCGGTCCCACCAGTCTGTACTTGTTTCCTGAGCCCAGAATCGGCGTTCCACAGCATGAACCTGCCCCATTAGCACCATTATGCATGCATTGGCAGGGCCCATGCTTTCAGAGAAATCTGTGTCCATGTCCTGATCACTCACGTGACCGCGCTGACGTCGCCTCCTTGCCCGGTAGCGCTTTGCCAGGTTCTGGTGCTGCATATACTGCTGGATAATGCGTGTGGTGTTTAAAGTGCTCCTAATTGCCAAAGTGAGCTGAGCGGACTCCACTTGGTATGGCGTCCGCACAGAAAAAAGGCGCGGAATGATTGTCTGCCGTTGCTCTGACGGAGGGAGGGGCGACTGACGACACGGCTTACAGGGTTGGCTTCAGGGGGCTAAAATCCACAAAGGGGGTGGCTTTACATCAAGGAGTAGTTCAGGCAGGACTTCACGGAGGGTTCCAATAAGAAATGGTGCACCTAAGTTATTGTTCTTATTGGAACAAGGAGGTTAGCCTGGCCTCTGATTGATACATGGCTAGATTTACCTCGCTGCACCTTCTCTGTGAGTGACTGCAGTGTGAACTAGAGGAATGAGTCCCCTAGACAGGGGAGAAGGCAAATGAGTACAAAACAAATCTGGTCTTTTTCTTGTTTTGATCCACTCCATCTATCTTTTACATCTTTGGCTGGCAGCAGACGGTGCAGAAGGACATATTGCCTGCCTGCTCACCATAAGACGGTTCAATAGGACTGACTGCCGGACTTAAGAGAATGACCTGGTCAAGTCACTAAAAATTTAGTCCCTGCGCCCATGTCTGCCCAGGCGCTCCTGATCGACTTCACACAGGCGACCAGGAGTACCTCAGACATGACGAGGACGGCTACCAGTCGTATTGTACCGTCTGCTGCCAGAAGGCAATGGGTTGCTGCTACTGTGTAGCAATGCCGTACCGCATCTGCCAGCACCCAGGAGACATACGGTGACGGTTACCTGAGCGGGCTCCATGCTTGCGGTGGTATGGCGTCCGCACAGGTAACTCAGGAAAAAAGGCGCGAAACGATTGTCTGCCCTTGCTTTCACGGAGGGAGGGAGGGAGGGAGGGAAGGGGGGACTGACGATATGTACCCAGAACCACCCGCGACAATGTTTCAGCCCCATCAGGCATTGGGATCTCAACCCAGAATTCCAATGGGCAGCGGAGACTGCGGGAACTGTGGGATAGCTACCCACAGTGCAACGCTCCAGAAGTCGACTCTAGCCTCGGTACTGTGGAAGCACTCCGCCGAGTTAATGCACTTAATGCACTTCTGTGGGGAAACACACTCTCGAATATATAAAACCGATTTCTAAAAAACCGACTTCTATAAATTCGACCTTATTCCGTAGTGTAGACATACCCCTAGTGATAATCAAGGTGGGCCATTTCCAGCACTTTACAAGAACAGTAGGAGGGGAAATAAACAAGGGGAAATAGTTTTACTTTGTGTAATGACACATCCACTCCCAGTCTTTATTCAAGCCTAAGTTAATTGTATCCAGTTTGCAAATTAATTCCAATTCAGCAGTCTCTCATTGGAGTCTATTTTTGAAGTTTTTTTGTTGAAGAATCACAACTTTTAGGTCTGTAATTGAGTGACCAGAGAGATTGAAGTGTTCTCCGACTGGTTTTTGAATGTTATAATTCTTGACGTCTGATTTGTGTCCATTTATTCTTTTACGTAGAGACTGTCCAGTTTGACCAATGTACATGGCAGAGGGGCATTGCTGGCACATGATGGCATATATCACATTGGTGGATGTGCAGGTGAACGAGCCTCTGATAGTGTGGCTGATGTTATTAGGCCCTGTGATGGTGTCCCCTGAATAGATATGTGGGCACAGTTGGCAACGGGCTTTGTTGCAAGGATAGGTTCCTGGGTTAGTGTTTTTGTTGTGTGGTTGCTGGTGAGTATTTGCTTCAGGTTGGGGGGCTGTCTGTAAGCAAGGACTGGCCTGTCTCCCAAGATCTGTGAGAGTGATAGGTCGTCCTTCAGGATAGGTTGTAGATCCTTGATGCGTTGAAGAGGTTTTAGTTGGGGGCTGAAGGTGACGGCTAGTGGCATTCTGTTATTTTCTTTGTTGTGCCTGTCCTGCAGTAGGTAACTTCCGGGTACTCTTCTGGCTCTGTCAATCTGTTTCTTCACTTCAGCAGGTGGGTATTGTAGTTGTAAGAATGCTTGATAGAGATCTTGTATGTGTTTGTCTCTGTCTGAGGGGTTGGAGCAAATGCGGTTGTATCACAGAGCTTGGCTGTAGACAATGGATTGTCTGGTGTGGTCTGGATGAAAGCTGGAAGCATGTAGGTAAGTATAGCAGTCAGTAGGTTTCTGGTATAGGGTGGTGTTTATGTGACCATCGCTTATTAGCACTGTAGTTTCCAGGAAGTGGATCTCTTGTGTGGACTGGACCAGGCTGAGGTTGATGGTGGGATGGCAATTGTTGAAATCATGGTGGAATTCCTCAAGGGCTTCTTTTCCATGGGTCCAGATGATGAAGATGTCATCAATGTAGTGCAAGTAGAGTAGGGGCGTTAGGGGACGAGAGCTGAGGAAGTGTTGTTCTAAGTCAGCCATAAAAATGTTGGCATACTGTGGATAATTAGTTGGCGTACTGTGGATAATTAGGCACTGGAACAGGTTCCCTGAGGAGGTTGTGGAATTCCTGTAAATGGAGGTTTTTAAGGACATGTTGGACAGGGATAGTCTAGGTCTTTACCCTGTCTCTGTGCAGGGGATGGACTTGATGACCTATCAAGGTCCCTTCCAGCCCTACATTTCTATGTTTCTATGCTCTAGGCCAGGGCTGCAGGGGCTGAGCCAGACTTCCTCTGCAATTACTGCTCTGGGCTGCTGCCTCCTTGGGCCCCAGAACTGAGAACAGGGTGATTGTCTCTACAGTGTTCCCAGTACCCCCACTGCTGGTGCCCCAGCACAGGGGCTTGGGCACTGGCTTAGGCCACAAGAGACCCAGGTTCACTTGCCTGCTCCGCTATGGACTTCCTTTGTGACCTTGGTCAAATCACTTAGCCTATCTCTGCCTCAGTTGCCATAGGCACAATGGGGATAATGGCACTGGGCTGTGAGGATAAATACACTAAACAGTGGGTGGGCAGTGCTTTGAGATCTCCTGATGAAAAGTGCTGTATGAGACAGGCATGAGTATCATGAAGCAACCTGACTTGGGATGCAGAGGCTGGAGGAACGGGGGGAACACCGGGGAGAGAGAGTTGCAGGAGCCAGAGGGTGGGGGGGATGATAGTGCGGGGAGGGGGATGGGGACACAGGAACTGCTGGGGGGTCAGCAGAGGGGGAGGGAAGAGGAACTGGGGGAGGGTTAGGTTCTAGGAGGGTGTATAGGCACCAATGTGGGGCAGGATAGTAGCACAGTGGGAAGGGGGCAAGGATTATAGGAGTAAGGATGGGGTGGGGTGGGGGGGCAGAGGGGTCTGTAACCACCTCACAAAGCTTTTCCCTTTCTTTATCAAAGCTCTGACATACCCATAAAAGGTGATTGCACGTTTCTTCTACCTTACAGGGCGCACAGAGTCTGTCTTTGTTTCTCTTCATCTGAAAAAGATTTTTGTTTGAGCCACAAAACAAAAGCACTTCCTGCGTGCATCCTGTCCAGCCCCGAAATATGTCAGCTCTAGGGCACAGTTGAGATAATCAGCTTCCTCTTTTTCCATTAGAACAATTTTTTTTGCCATTCCCCTTTTACATTTTTCTGCACCAGGCTTTTGAATCCCTACTTACTCAAGGGTATTTCTGTGTTAATCCTTCCATTTCTCACAGCGTTTTTAGCTGCTTTGTTGGCCATTTTGTTCCCTGTTATCCCAATAAACACTGGGATCCAAGCTAATGCTGCCTGTATCCCCATCTGTCGTAACTCTGTTGTTAGAAAATATAACTTTGTTGATTAAATCACTTCTACATATTGAGATTCCCTTTTTTTATCCCCATAATGCCTGAGATTGAATCCAAAAATATGACTGCTGCTGCTGCTGGGCATACGTCCAAGATCCAGTTTAATGCTAGCATTATTGCTACTGGTTCAGCTGTCGTGACTGCTACATAATCAGAGATTCTTTTGGATGCACTAATTCCCAATTTTGGTATACAATACGCCATCCCTACTATTCCTGTTTTTTTTTTCTTTTTTGGACCCACCTGTATATACGTCTACTGAATTCTTCCCTGACAGCTACCTGAGATGGGGAGAGACTTCTATACTGTATATACGTCTACTGAATTCTTCCCTGACAGCTACCTGAGATGGGGAGAGACTTCTATACTGTATATACGTCTACTGAATTCTTCCCTGACAGCTACCTGAGATGGGGAGAGACTTCAAGAGCAAACTGTATTTACATGAACACACCTACTCTGCTTAGATATCCAGCAGATAGAGCAGTGTGTTCTCAGAGTGATCAATAATAAACGATGGTCACATAAACACCACCCTGTTTGGCTGGTGTTGGGTTACAAATCACCTTAGTACTGAATACAGCGGTAGTGAAATGCTGTTACCAATGTTGGCATTATTGTGAATAAAGGGGTGCAGAACTGTACCTAATGTGTCCCAAGTGAGGGGGGGTCACCCTCAGCTGAAAGGACCTTGTTAAGCCAGGGGCTCAAATGCCGGAGCCCTGTAGAAGTAAAAAGGGTGCGGATGGGTATTTCATCCAGGAGATGTGGCCCCTTCCCCAAGAGTCCTTCCTGTACTAGTTTAGCTTCTTCCCCTCCGCTCTTCAAAGAAAGGGCTAAATAGGGTTTATTAGGAGCCTCTTTGTTATTTTAAATGCTCAATCAGAGCTGAAATTAGTTGTGGTAGGACTGTGTTTCTGCCCAGCCTCCTAAGAGCTAAAACTCACTAGAGCTGAAATCACTTGAGATGGGGCAGTGTTTCTGTGCAGCCTGCAAAGAGCTAAAAATTACTAAGAGACTAATGTGCAGAGGTCACAGGAGAGAGGCTAGTGGCAGCAGAAGGTGACTGACAATCAGCTCGTGAGGCAGCTCGTGGCTGGTGGGATGGCCAGTGGAGAGGAATCAGGGCTGGCGGGGTAGCCAGGTGTGAGGAGCAGTGGCTGGCAGGGTGGCCAGGCAGCAGAGTGAGTGGCCAGCAGGCAGAGAGGCACAGCGAGGGGCCAGCAGGGCCCTAGAGAGAGGGGCAGCGAGCGAGTGTCCAAGCAGTGGAGTGAGTGAGGTGCCTCTTTACTCCCTCCTCCAACCAGGGTGGGAGGTGAACTCTACAGATGCACTTCTGAACTCTAGGTCTGCACTGACCAAGGACAGCAACTGTGAGTGGGGTGCAGAGAAGGGACAGGCATGTTAAAGAAACTTTTGGGTTGCCGGATTTAAGAACCTAAGGGGGAAAGAGCACTGCCCAACTTACTTGAGGGTGGGTCTTTTACTCATGGTTTATGTTTATGAACCCTGTGTGCGGTGTTTTTCCAAATTAATGCTAAGTCACTCCCCTCCTTTTATTAAAAGTTTATTTTCTACACTCAGACTCTGTGCTTGTGAGAGGGGAAGTATTCCTCTCAGAGGCACCCAGGGGTGGTGTATAATTTTCCCAGCTTACTGGGTGGGAGCTTGAGCCAGTTCTATGTTGTATTGATGGAAAAGAACCCCTAGATATTGAACCTGGCCCTGGTTGCTGCTGGCTCCACCTGGCAGAACGGTTACAATATATTTGACAAAACTGACTCCACTCCTCATCTATAGACTGGTACACTTCATTTTCAATACCTACTGTCTCTTTTTTACCCTCAAATTTATAAAATAAATCTAAATCCACATTTGGGCATGCGACTTTCCATCCCTAACTAATTTTCCCATGACTAAAAGTTTTGACTTCATTCAGGTTTTCCCTTGTCTTTCAACTCCTGCATGTGGAGTTCTAACATCGTGTGTTTGTTACGGTGTGCGATTCACCACTGCAGTGCCTCCTGCTGGCCATCCTGGGAATTAGCTCTTGGCCCTTCCAGTCTGCCTTCAGCTAGTGGTGTCATGCCTACCATCACTGCTGTCTCCACTCTTTGGACCTGCGTCGCTCCCCGAACTGCAGCGTCCTCTTCTAGGCACGGTCCTCCAGCTGCACCAGCTCCAGCCCCACCCCAGTATCTCCCCCCTTCCAGGGGACCAGCAGTCCTTAGTCCCGCCACTTGCCTCAATGGCCAGCTGCAGTCCAAGGTTCAGCCCGTTGTCTCAGGGGCAAACTGCAGTCTGGATACTAGCCACTCTCTTCATTGGCAAGTGGAGTGCGGGGTGGGGGACGGGACCCAGGCCTGCCCGCTACTCTGGGTCCCGACCCTGGGATCCTATAGCCAGCAGCCACCTACTGTGCTCTCCAACCTGCTGCCTATTTCCCTTGGGCTTGGGGCCCGGGGCCTGGGGCCCAGCCCTCCATCCTTGCCTTCCAGGGAGAGACTGCCCTCTGCTCTGCAGAACAGTCCTTTATATATGGCCCTCGCCGGCCTTGATTGGCTGCTCCAGCAAGCCTTCCCTCTATTGGTGGTCTCAATAAGCCCTTTCCTAATTAGTGGGTTCTGCGCAGCCTCCTTGGTGCTGCTTTTAACCCCTTCTTCTCCCTGTGTGGGGCAACCGCCCCACCACAGTGCTATATAGTTTACCTATCAGATTCCCAACAAGCCTCATATTTTGCTTGGTACTTTCATCATTGCAGTTCCCATTAACTTTGGCCCAGAAAGTTAGGGCCAGTAGTTTCATTTGTAGTGTAGCTGGCATTTCACTGGAAGCTATCTGTAGTGCGCACAGGTGTTGTAATAAATGCACTGCTTGCAATTCATAGTGCCTGGGCTTGTATTAAATCTAATTTTTTAAATTCTGATTTTGATGCTGACCCAAAAGTTTGGCAGCCAAGTCAGTAACTGGTCTGATTAAAGCCCCGTAGGCCATCAGCATTGTTTTCTTATCTGCTCTCCAGCAAGACTTTTAAGCAGGTTAATCCTTCCTGCACATTGATCTTTAACATAGGGTTTTATGACCTTTCTAAAGTAATTTAGTATCAAATATTAACACTAAGAATTTGAACATTGTAACTATATCTGTTTGTTCTACATACAGATACAGTTTACATTCCTTTGCAACTTTTTTTTTCTGTAAAGACCAGCTCTTTGGTTTTAGCAATGGAGAACGTGAAGCCCCACGTATATCCCCAGCCAGAGGTCTCTCCTAACACGTTGTTGATTCTCTTTTCTGCCACCTCAGTAATCCTGCTCCTCATGCACAGAGCACAGTCATCTCTGAATAGAATGACACCTGCCCCAGCACTTATTTGTGTTGGGAGATCATTTACAGTATCATAATATTAAATAAGGTTGGGTTGATAACACTTCCCTTTGGTGTTCCATTTTTAATATTGTACGTATTCAACATAACTTTCCCAACTCTGCCTGGTCCTTTTACTCAATAATTCTCTAATCTACCCCTACATTCTTCCCCTTATCCGTAGTGCACCTACTTTGTACAATAAGCCTTCCCTCCATAGCAGGTCATACGTCTTTTCAATACCTAGAAAGACAGCTGTCATGAAACCCTTGCACCTCATAGGTTTTTGTATCTTAGTTTCTAATTTAGCAATGTGAACAATGGTGCATCTGCCTCTCCTAAAACCACTCTGCACATTATCTGTAATGCCATTGTTTTCCAAATAGGCAGCCAATCTGTCATTAACCGTTCTCGCCATAACGTGGGGGCAAGTGGTCTATAGGCATCCACTTAGGCGAACAGTTTGCCTGGTTCTCATATTGGAATTACTACTCCATGATTCAGTTTTATTGGTCTGGTATCACTCCTTTTTCCCACAGAGTGTTAAATAATTGCAAGATAACTCTCAAACTGCTGTCAGAGAGATATTTAAACGTTATGTTACATTTATTATCTTTACCTGGGGATGTATTCTTGCTGATATCAGTAGATTTCTCAAGTTCTCACAAACAAAACCATTCATTCAGTATAGTAGCCTCATGTTTACCCCAGTTACATAATGGATCGTGACTCTCCCCAATGAATTGTTTTTTAATCTGAAGGAAAACTTCTCTTGGGTTTTCATCATTATTGACCCCTCAGAAAGTGTCTGCTAAAACTTCTGCTTTCTCATTATCAGAATTTCTTACTATGTTGTTAGTCCCAATAAGACCTGGGAAGTCTTAGTCTGAATTCCAATATTTCTTCTAATTTGCCTGTATTTTTCGGATGTCTTGGTATCTTTGTTTATCTGCCCACAGTACTTTCTCCAATGCTCCTTCTTTGATTTTTTTTTATAATTCTTTGTGCTACTGCCTGACTTCTTTAAAACGTCACTATTCATTGTATTTTTTGCTTTTTTTATTGTCTTTGTTCTTATTTTTAACTGCCATTTTGCACTCCTCATTCCACCATAGAAGTGAGTCTTTATTTTTGGGGGACTTCAGTATCCTACGTATGGCTACAGTGGCTGCTGCTGCTTATCCCTTTATTACATAATCATTGAAATTCTCTGTCTCATCACTCACACAATTATTATTCACAAATTCAATACATTTACTTGAAAATATCTCCCGGTTAGCTTTCTTAATTTTCCATGACCTTCAACCTTATCTTGCCCTTAAAAGTAGTAAAAGTACTATCGGGAAATTATCATACCCTATTCCTTCTTCCTTATATATTTTCCAGTTGCATCTACTTGCAATATCTGCTGTTATAATTCCCAGGTCTAAGCAGGAAAAACTACCCTCTGCTGCATTAAATCTAGTTAAGGTGCCATCTTTTAAAGCCACTAGAGCATTTTAATCAATCTAAGCATACACCATTTTTATCACTTGTCTTATTTCCCCATGATTTATTATGACTATTTAAGTGGTAAAGAGTCCTGTGGCACCTTATAGACTAACAGACGTATTGGAGCATAAGATTTCGTGGGTGAATACCCACTTCGTCAGATGCATGTAGTGGAAATTTCCAGAGGCAGGTATAAATGTGCAAGCAAGAATCAGGCTAGGGATAACAAGGTTAGTTTAATCAGGGAGGATGAGGCCCTCTTCTAGCAGCTGAGGTGTGAACACCAAGGGAGGTGGGCACACTACGGCCTGCGGGCCACATCCACCCTCAGACCGTCCTGCCCGGCCCCTGAGCTCCCGGCCGGGGAGGCTAGCTCCTGGCCCCTCCCCTGCTGTCCCCCCTCCCCCGCAGCCATGCTGCCACACGGGCAGCACTCTGGGTGACAGGGCTGCGCATTCATACAGGGCAGCGCGGCAGTGTGTCTGGCTCCAGCCCGGGTGGCACGGCTGCCAGACATGCTGCTCTGAGCAGCATGGTAAGGGGGCCGGGGCCTTGGATAAGGGGCAGGTGGTCCTGGGGGGCGGTCAGGGGATGGGGAGCAGGGGGGTTGGTTAGGTGTGGGAGTCCTGGGGGGCCTGTCTGGGGGTGGGGGTGTGGATAGGGGTCGGGACGGTCAGGGGACAGGGAGCTGGGGGGGCTGGATAGGGGGGTGGAGTCCCGGGGGGCAGTTAGGGGTGGGGGTCCCGGGAGGGGGTGGTCAGGGGACAAGGAGTAGGGGGGGTTGGATGGGGGTGGCATCCTGGGGGGGCGGTTAGGGGCGGGGGTCCTGGGAGGGGGCGGTCAGGGGACAAGGAGCAGGGGGGGTTGGATGGGGCAGGAGTTCAGAGGGGCAGGAAGTGGGAGGGTTTGGATGGGGGCGGGGGTCAGGCTGTTTGGGGAGGCACAGCCTTCCCTACCCGGCCCTCCATAGAGTTTTGCACGCCGACTTGGCCCTTGGGCCAAAAAGTTTGCCCACCCCTGACCTAGATTCATCATTCACGGCTGTGAAAAATGTCATGCTCAATGTGATGCCGTGAGATTGAACTAACCCCCACTGTAAAAGCAGCTCGGTCCACTCAAGATTCTTCCGTTGACCTAGCTGCTGCCTCTCGAGGGAGTAGATTTACTACAGTGATGGGAAAACCCAATCCATTGCTACACTACGTGTCGACACTACAGCACTGCACCTGCACCTCTGGAGCGCCTGCAGTGTAGACGTACATTCAGGGTTTCTCACTGTAACTTTTGCAGTAGGGGAGCAGTTTCCAGTTATAAATCGTGCTAGGCTGAGGCTATGTCTATACTACCAAGCCTGTGCCAGCCTAGATATCCCGGCCCAGTCCCCTAGTGAAGGCGGAGCATATGATAACGGAAGGAGTTTCCCTGTCTGGGTAGGAACACCACCTCCCTGAATGAAGGGGGACAGATTCAGGCTGCGAATAAGGGTTTACCAGGGAGGGGAATTCACCACTGGAACAGGATCAGCTCCCTGAGGGAAGGGGTGGATTCTCCCTCCCTGGGAGTCTGTCAGTGGAGATGGGGCGTCTCTCTCTCAAAGCCCTGCTCTAGCTCAGTCAGGAGTTACTGGTCTGGAGGCAGGAATCACTGGGGGAGATTCTCTGGCCTGGGTTAGGCAAGAGGCCGGGCTGGATGGGCACAATGGGTCCTGCTGCCCGTTATATGTATGAATACCTCTGTGCAAAAACAATGAGATTTTCAAGCTCTTCGGGGCTTGGCCTGTCTCTGTTCTGTGTCTGTACAGCCCCTGGCAACGGGGGGGTGGGGGGGGGCTAGGTAATAACTCCTGGTGGAGGGATAGTTCAGTGGTTTGAGCATTGGCTTGCTAAACCCAGGGTTGTGAGTTCAATCCTGGAGGGGGCCACTTAGGGATCTGGGGCAAAAATTGGGGCTTGGTCCTGCTTTGAGCAGGGGGTTGGACTAGATGATCTCCTGAGGTCCCTTGCAACCCTGAGATTCTATGATTCTATGTTAGCTCCCTTGGCAACCCAATGGAAATGGCCCTTCCTGAGCTGGGACCATTGGTGTAAACACCCCTCTGGTGCCATCACCAGCACACTTAGAGCCCTGGGCTGCTAGCGGCAGGAGAGAGGCACCTGTCCCTGGGCTGAGGAACGAGCTGCACGGGGCTGATGCTCTGCATAGCTAGGTAGTAGAGTGAGACCCGTGCACGTACATGTACAGGGCTTGTGAGCTCTGCAAGCCAGGGCAGGGGGTGGGGTAGCGCAGAGGGAGGGGCCGGGAGTCTGGACTCCTGGGTTCTATTCAGTGCCACATCTCATTGTATTCTGTGATGGCCTGGCTCGGTAGCTGCAGTAGAAGCCACCCCACTTTGATTCAGCAGCTCAGCGTCCTTTAACACGGACATGCAGTCCCTAGCGGTTAGGGCTCCGAAAGAAACGTTTGGAATATGAACTGTGGTTTAGCCATGGCAGTGACAGCTGCCTGCGTCTGCTGAGAGTCTGAGCCCATCGCTCTGCGAGGGCTGAAAAGTGTCTGTTCATCTCGGGGGGGCGGAGGCGGGGGTCTGTTGATTGTGAAACCTAATGGTGCCAATTTAAACACGGTGGGAAATTTTGCTGCTAATCTTCTTAGCCCCAAAGTCCAGGGAGTGGGACTGCAAAGCATCCCAAAGCAGTACCTAGCTCTCTGACTACCTCCATATTATTCAGCCCTGTGTCTGTCTGGGTCTGCATGCCCCTGTCTGTCTGGGGATGCGGTTCTGGGGCTGGAGCCACTAGATGGCTCTGGCTCTGGGAGGCAAAGCTCGTGTTTTTCTCTCTCTCAATCTCTTCAGCACTTCCTGGTTGTGCAGCTCCTGTCTTAGTCCCCAGTCCCCGTTGTGCCTCGTTTCTCCCTCCATGCAGCACTACGCCCTGGGGCCATGGGGGCCCGGGAACCAGCTCTGAGCATCCCCTGGTGCCTGGGAGAGTGCGTCAGCCAGCGGGTGCTGGGACTCAGGACTCCTGGGTTCTGTCCCCGGCTCTGGCTGGGGAGTGGGGTCTGGTAGGTTAGAGGTGGGGATAGCAGCTGGGGGTCAGTGCTTGCCTTAGGCAGCCCTTCATAGTGGTTGTGCTTCTCTCTGCTCCAGTGAGGTTTATCTAGTCACCCTCTGGGATGCTCTTGCTCGGTGATTGTGAGAGACATGCCAAGCAGGTGTGTGGACTCGTTCCCCGGAGCCTGTGCAGACCCCACTCCTTGCTGTACATGTGACCTGGAGCCCTAAACCACAGATCATCCCTGAAGCTGGGAGGAGCTTTTTCTGCTCACTGTTTGCTGCCTAGTCACTAGAGCTGGCTGCAATTTAGGGGGCTGTTTTTCATGGAAATTTTGGAAAGAAAAGAAACTGTTTTTGTGTCAGTTTTCCTCCCCCTCCTCCCCTTCCTGGTTGGCAAAATAACTCAAGAGGAGTTTTTTCTCAGAACTTTCAGTAGTTGACCAATTTCAGCTCCTGGAGAAAATCTCCCGCTTGCCCTGCTCTTCCTCACAGGGGCAGGATTCCTGATTCCCATGGAAGCACCCTGCATCCCAGATCTCCAGGGCTCTGAGGACACGGATGGGCCACAAGGCATCCATAGAGGTGAGGGATGCATTAAAGGCGCTCAGAGACCATCTCTGAGCCAGGTAAATATCCCAGTGGGGCTGGGGTGAGCTCCCCCGCTCCCTGCCACAGCCCCAGTTCTGTCCCATCCCGGTTCATTCCATAGCATGCCATAGATCTTGGTTTCCAAATAAGGGGTTTTCTCATAGCTTCTTAATGGGTTTTGTTTTTTTTTTTTTGGGGGGGGGGGGGGATTAACAACGCTCTTGAAATGCATTGGTTTTTGCGAAGTACCAGGCGATGTCCTCTTTCAAAAAGTCCACTGCCCACAGCCAATATTGCCTGGGAAGCGGGTTGTCAGGCCCCAGAGAATTTTATGTGGGTGAAACACCCAGGTTTTCAGTGGGTGAAAGAAGTAGCTAGTGACCGTGATGGAAATCTGGGTCCAAGAATTTTGAAGCGATGAAAAATGCTTCAGGCTGGAAGCCGCGAAAGGAACATTTTTGTGGTGGAACTAGTTTTTCATGGTAATAGCCGCATTAAGCCCTCCTGGCCATGGCATGCATGATTTGCACTGACCTTGACTAATTTCTGACAGCAGCTCTGGCCCTTTGCCTCCCATCCTTCTGCGGAGAGTGGAGAGCAAAGACTACACAGGAGGAGAGATTTCGCTCCTGCCCTGTTTAATCTCACTAGCAGTTCTAGTGGCAGGAAGTTGGTAATGAGGACAGAATCTGGCCCTTTCTATGTCGTAATGTCTTAGAATTTCATAGATGTCAGAGACAGCAGAGCCCATCGTGCCCATCCAGCCCGGCCTCCTGCCTAACCCAGGCCAGGAATCTCCCCCACCGATTCCTGCCTCTGGCCCAGTAACTCCTGGCTGACCTAGAGCGGAGCTTTGAGAGAGAGACGCCCCATCTCCACTGACAGACTCCCAGGGATGGAGAATTCACCCCATCCTAAGGGGAGCTCTCCCAATGGTTCATTCCCCTCCCAGATAAACACTGGCCCCCAATTCCCAGCCTCCATTTGTCTCCCTTCTGCTCCCAGCCAGCAGATCTTGCTTTGCCTTTGTATTTTAAAGATCCCACCTTTTCCAGTTGTGCTCTCTGAGGTTACCTTTCTCCTAATCTTTTATGGTTTTTATGGTCACGGTGTGTCTGTTCAGTGTCCAGCGCTACAGGGCCCTGATCCCAGTCGCTGTGTGTCTGTGCAGCGCCCAGCATGACGAGGCCCTGATCTCAGTCACTGATCTCTCTCTCTCTCCCAGGATTCCCCTTTCCCAGCTGTTCATTGTCTCCCATTTCCTTCCCATAGGTGCTGAGATGCTGCACAGGGACGAAGAGGGGAGTCCGTGGCAGGATGAAGCATTGTCGGGCGAGGAGTCCGAGGGCCAGCCTGGGGCCGAGGCTCAGCCGGATGGAACACAGGGTGAAGGGAGCGCGGAGCGGAAGACATGCCCTGAGTGCGGGAAGAGCTTTGTCTGGAGCTCACACCTGGCGCAGCACCGGCGCACGCACACCGGGGAGCGGCCGTTCCAGTGCGGTGAGTGTGGCAAGAGCTTCAGCCGCAGCTCCAACCTAGTGAAGCACCAGGGCACCCACACCGGCGAACGCCCCTACCGCTGCCCAGACTGCGGCCGCGGTTTCACTGACTCCTCCAACCTGGCCGCTCACCTGCGCGGTCACGCCGGCCACAAGCCCCACCGCTGCCCCCAGTGCGGGAAAGGCTTTGCCCGGCGCTCCCACATCGCCACGCACAGGCGCATCCACACCGGTGAGCGCCCCTTCCCCTGCCCCGACTGTGGCAAGGCCTTCACCCAGCGCTCCGACCTGGTGGCCCACCGCCGCACCCATACCGGGGAGCGCCCCTACCAGTGCACTGTGTGCGGCAAGCGCTTTGGCATGAGCTCCACCCTGACGGTGCACTGGCGCACCCACACGGGTGAGAAGCCCTACCGCTGCCACCAATGCGGCAAAGGCTTCACCCAGAACTCGGGCTTCCTCATCCACCAGCGGCTCCACGCCGGAGACAAGCCCTACAAGTGCGGACAGTGTGGCAAGGCCTTCAGCGTCAGCTCCGATCTCCTCGCCCACCGGAGGGGCCACGACGCTGGGGTTGCAGCCCACAAGTGCCCTGACTGTGGGGCTGGCTTCAGTGCCAGCGCTGAACTCCTGAACCACCAGAGCAGCGCCCATGGGGAGAAGATGCCACACCGGTGCGCAGCTTGCGGGAAAGCCTTCCGGCTCCGTGCTGCCCTCGGCAGGCACCAGAGGACTCACAGCCAGCAGAGATCGCACAGCTGCTGCCAGTGTGGGAAAAGCTTCCTGCACAGTTCGGCCCTCAGCGCCCATCTGAGGACCCACACAGGGGAGAAGCCTTTCAAATGCACCCAGTGCGGGAAGGACTTCCGCCAGAGTTCAGCCCTGATCAGACACCAGAGGACTCACATGGGCTAGGGATTGGCCACGGCTCACCCTTGGGGGTCAGGGGCCGGCTTGGAGATCGAGTGGAGCAGAGGACAGGGGTCAGATTGGGGTGGGTGCTGGGAAGCTGGGGATGGGTTCTGGGGGAGGGACCTAGCACCTAGATGGAGAGCTTGGGGGTGGGGCTGGGGACTAGGATGGGAAGGAGCTGGGTGCAGGGGCAGGAGGGTCAAGTGAAGTAAAGCGTGGAGTCTGCTTGGCATCCCTGGAGAGTATTACACACATCAGGGCAAAGCTTGGCAGTGGCATGAAAGTGAGTGGGTGGGGAATAACAATGGGGGCAGAGCTGGCTCATGGATTGCACCCCTATGCTCAGGGTCTAACTTTTTGCCATATTTGGGGTCACGAGGGAATTTCCCCCCGGGTCAGATTGGCAGAGACCCTGGGTGTTTTTCTCCTTCCTCTGCAGCATGGGGCATGAGTCACTTGTAGGTTTGAACTAGAGTAAATGGTGGATTCCCTGTAACTTGAAGTCTTTAAATCGTAATTTGAGAACTTCAGTAACTCAGCCAGCGGTTATGGGCCTGTTACAGGAGTGGGTGGGGGCGGTTCTGTGGCCTGCGACGTGGAGGAGGTCAGACTAAACGATCATGATGGTCCCTTGTGGCCTTAAAGTGTATGAGCAATTGGGGTCAGTTGAGATCATTCGAACACGGTGCTTTTTAATACAGCCAAATGCAAGGTCATCTTTCTAGGACCAAGGAATGCAGGCCAGACCTGCAGAATGGGGACTGTACCCTGGAAACCAGAGGCCCTGAAAAGGATGTAGGCAAATCCACTCTGCGGTCCCTTAAGAGGGTAACTTGCTCCTGGGCTGTGTGAGCAGGGAAATGCAGAGTCAGAGTGGAGAAGGCGTGTTACTGCTGGATGCAGCATTGGGGAGACGGTTCCTGGATCCTGTGTCCTGTCCTGGGGTCCACACTTCAAGAGACAGCCCATTTTCAGTGAAAGGAAATGCCCTTTGCCATGCCCTGTGGAACTCATTGCCACCTGGTGTTTCGGAGTCCAAGAACTGAACATGTCTCAGGGAAGGGATTTGGGGGCAGATGGAAAGAGGGCGCTTCACACCTGCAGAGGAGCCGCGCTTCGGCGTCCAGGTGGGAAGCGAGAACGTTCACAGTTATCCATCGTCACTAATTACTCCTGGCCCCGACCAGGAGCAAACCAGCTCCTCCCACAACTGCCCACTGCAGGCCTCACGCCCCTCCCTCTGAATGGGCTGCTCCTGGGCACTTGACCGGCTAGATGGGCCCCTGGGCTGATCCAGGGTTGATGTTGCCCGCACAGATTGTGAGCTCTTGGGAGCAGGCGCTTTCTCTTTGTTCTGTGTTCGTGCGGCGCCCAGCACAATGGGCACCTGGCCTATAGGCCCCACATAACGCAAATAAACAATAACAACCCAGCCTGGCAGTGCTGGGGGGACTGCAGTGAAGGACTGCAGCTATTGGGGAAGGCAGAGTTTGGGAGGAGCTGTCTGTCTGTCTTGGGGGCAGCGAATGTGACATGGGGCCTTTCCCCTGCGGGGGGGTGGGGGTGCTTCCTCCACTCACTGGACTGAGACCAGCTTTTGTGGCTGCAGAATCCAGTTTATTCTGACACAGTGGCTGCCCCAAACGTACAGCCCTCACACTGTCTGTCTGCACAGTCAGACTTGTGCTTCCCTCTTGCCTAAAACCCTCTAGACCAATGGGGTGCGCATGCACCCCCCCACACACACACACCAGTGATGCTAGGAGCAAAGACCCAACAGGGGGCACTGCAGACACACACACACCCCGCACACTAAACTCCTCAACCATACTCACGGCAGGAGTGAATTGTGGGAGTTCAGCCCTTGCCTCCCATCATGCCCCAGGAGGATGTGGGCAAGTTTTCCCACAGTGCCTAATGCTCCCAGGAGCAACACCGTTCTGGGAATCCTGCTCCGGGGGGGGGGGGGGGGGGCTTGTTCCCCAGTAATTGCTGTGTGGGAATGGGTGGAGGGGCATAGGGTGCAGGGCACATGGTGGTGGGGCACAGGAGGATGAAGGGTAGTAAGGGGCTATGGGACAGAGTTGGGGGGCTGAGGAGGAGGGGGCAGAGGCATGAAGAGTTAGGAGGCAGAGGAGGGGGCAGGGGGATGAAGGGGTATGGAGCACAGGAGTGTGGGGTGGAGGGATGTTGGATGGAGGGCAGTGAGGCTATGGGGGGCACTAAAGAGTGGAGGAGGCAGAGGGCGCAAAGGTGGCCCATGCTAGCTCCCCGCAAGGCAAGCTTATCCGATGAGGGTTGAGCACTGTGAGAGCAAACAAACCCTAAGAGGGAAACCTGGAACAAAGTGGGGAAATAAGCCCCCTGACTCCAAACATAAAATCTAGGGAGTTGGTTTTTAAAAAATGCTAAAAACTGACAAATCAAATGTCATCAAAATTTTTCTAGCGGGCTCTAGTTCCCAGAGGACTCTGAGCCACATAGATTTAACCCCTGATTATCAGAGCCCTTGGACAGCAGGATTCAGCCTCCTGGGCACAGTGCATGAAACCCATCCCCTCAGAGCAACTGTCTCAGGCTCTCGCCAGACTCAGGCAGGGCCAGCTTCTGTGCAGTGCCCTGCACAACAGGACCCCAATTCTGGTTGGATTCACAGTAATAATAATGGGCTCTTGATGGATCCCTCCTGTGATCCCAGACATTGTCCTTGCCCGGATGGCCCCCCAGTCTAGTTTTGGAGTCAAGTCCTGGAGTGCAGCACCCAGCAGTGAAGACAATATGGGGGCTTTAGGGTGGGTTTCTCCCCAAACTGTCCGTAGTTAGGAAGATGATGAGCTCTGGGTTCTGAATAACTCCCGTGTTAGTTCCTAAGGGTTTGAATCACAAGATGGTGCTGCCCCATGGGGCTGCTGTAAGCGGGATGTACGCACACACCTGGCGGGGGTGGAGTGGAGAGGTCAGTAACTGACAACCTGCCTCATCTTTACATTCAGTTTATCCTAAAAAAAAGGTCCTGACCAAACCAACCCAGCAGAGCGAGGGCTCCCTGGGGAGAGGGGGAGCGAGGCCATCCCACCAGGGGGCACAGACTGAGGCCTGACCAGTGCGGGTGAGCTCATCCCACTGAGCAACCAGGCCCGGCCCTGCCATCTCTGCCCCTCTTCGTCTCAGATCTGGCGGGGGGGGTGGGGTAGGCGAGGGAGGTACACAGGGCTGGGGGGGAGTTCTATGGGAGCGTGTATACACACGCTTACCGAGGCAGACCCGCCCCCGGCCCTGAGAGCTGGGTAAGGGGAGCGGAGCTGGCTGGCATACCTCATCTCCCTGCCCCCCACCCCCGCTGCTGTTAGGGTGAGGGAGCCCCCCAACTCCAACAGCCTTGAGTGGTTCCCAGCTACTGGACGATTGGGGTGGGTGTTGGTGTGATGGGGAAGGGGCCACTGTCCCACCGAGAAGCCCTGTCAGGGACACTGCCAACCCCCGTGCCATTCCCCAGCCCCTCAGGCCTGCTTCCCCCGCTCATACCGTGGGTTGAACCCTGAGGCTGGTGCCAGGGCACATGAGCCAGAAGAAGGGGAAGACCGGCTCGGAGAAGGGGGTGCCGGCGGCAAAGGAGAAGATGGGCTCCATGCCCTCGGCCTCATAGAAGGTGATGCTCCCGCTGTCACAGTCCAGGAAGATGCCCAGGAGCTGGGGGCTGCGGCTCGGGGACAGGCTGGTCTCGGGGCAGGTGTGGGCGTGGTACTGGCCCCTGATCAGGCGCACAGCCCAGATGCCCTCCTCCTGCTCCATGCTGAACCAGCCCTTCCTGCGCAGCGAGCCCCGTGCTACACCCAGCATCCAGTAGGCCTTGTCGCCCGCCTCTACCTCCACCTCCCAGTAGTGCCGTCCCGTCCGCAGCCCCGCCGCGCCCAGCACACAGTGGTACGTGTCGAAACGCTTGGGGTGGGATGGGACGGCCCGCTGCGGCTCCCCCAGCCGCACACCACGACGGTCCTTGGACAGCTCCAGGCACACGTGGGCTGTCTCGGGGTCCAGAGTCACGTCCGCTGTATGGAGAGATGAGAGAGTCAGACCAGCGCTGCTGAGGCCTGCAGCCAAACACTCCATGGTCCAGGGACCACGTGGCCCCACCCATGGGCCCTGGCTGCACCTCTGCCCTGTGGCCCAGCTCCCCAGAATATAGCCCCACACCACACCATGGTCCTACCCCAAAACGGAGCTGCAGCCTCTGTATCAGGGCCACACCTCCGGGGTGTGGTTCTCTGCCCCAGCTAGCGGCACCGAGACCACTTAGAGATGAATGAGTCTGCTCTACAGCCTTAGCTAAGAGCCATGTGGCTTTTAGCTCATGCAGTAGAGGCTCATGCATTTAGCTCCAGAGGTCACAGGTTTGATCACACCGACGAACAGGGTCTGTCGGTGTTACCCCTGCAATATGGCTCCCAGAAAGCAGCCTCATCCCATGCTGTGGCTCTACCCCTCACTATGGCCCCATGCCCACACATCATGGCTCCCCACTTCAGCACTGTGGGCCTACCTCCCCACATGTACAAACCACGCCCTCCCTACCTGCACGAGATTCTAAGGCCAGAAGGGATAACTGTGACAATCTAGCCTGGCCTCCTGTGTAACACAGCAGCACAAGACGGCCCTGAATTAATTTCTGTTTGAACTAGAGCAGATCTTTTAGAAAAAAAAAAAACATCCAAACTTGAATTAAAAATGGCCAGTGATGGAGAATTCGCCACAGTTGTTGGTAAATTATTCCAGTAGCTACTCACTCTCGCTGTTAACAAGTCACGCAGTATTTACAGTCTGAGTTTGCCTAGCTTCAACTAGCAGCCACTGTATCTTGTTAGACCTTCGTCGGCTAGCTTGAAGAGGCCTCTATTATTAAATATTTGTTCCCCATGTAAGTACTTATAGACTGTGATCAAGTCACCCCTGAACGTTCTCTTTGTTAAGCTAAATAGACTGAGCTCCTTGAGTCTCTCACTAGAAGGCAGATTTTCTAATCCTTCAACCATTCTCACGGCTCTTCCCTGATCCCTCTGCAATTTATCAACATCGTTCTGGAATTGTGGACACAGGACTCCAGCTGCAGTCGCACCAGTGATAAACACAGGTAGAATAACCTCTCTACTCCTACTCAAGATTCCCCTGTGTATGCATCCAAGTATCACTTTACTTCCCCCCCACCCCTCCGCCCAAACACACACAGGGTGTATATTCTTCTGTTCTCCCTGGGATCCTCAGCAAATTCCATCCCGTGCGGTGTCACTCACTCTTGAATCTCTGTAGCATTTTCTTCATATCTAGGCAACGCTCAGGGAATTTGTATTTATTCTTCACTTCAGTGGGGATGGCTTCTGGCTCCCGCAGTTTGATAGTTTCAGCACTATGGGGAGAAATGCCTTGTTATCTCAGCTCCCAGCACACCCATCCATAGCACAAATGGAACGGAGATGGACCATGGTCACCTACCTGCTCAGTGAATGCCTCACACCCTGCAGAGGAGAAACGGAGGAGAATCAGTGTCTGCTGTGAAAAAGGCTTGTTTGGTGAATCCTAACATTTTCCATTTGGGGTTTTTTCCAACCTCCCTCCCATCCAGCCCAAATTTTTGAAGAAAACAAAATCTTTTTCAGCAGACGGAAAAATCCCAAGTCATTTCCCAACCAATTTTACCAGTTAGCCCCATTTAACAGATGGGAAAACTGATGCCCACAGAAGGAAAAGTCACCCAGAGGCAGGCTGGGATTAAAACCCAGGCGTCCCACATCACTGCCCTGTACCTTACCCCCTTGGCCACCCAGCCACCTGCTGACACACCCAACACACTCTCACCTCTAGCAGCTCCACAGACGATTTCTGGCACTTCTCCTCCAGCTCTGCGATGAGTTTGCCCAGGGCAGAGCTCTGCTCCAAGAGGTCAGCTAGGTTGGCCTGTACTCTCTGCACAAAGTCCTTCTCTTCCGTTGCCAGCTTCTCTAGCAGCAGCTTCTCCTCCTCAGTCAGGAACTGGCGGATCTTCTCGAACTCTGACACGATGATCTGACGCTGAACCTGCACTTTCTCCTGCCGGGAGAAGTAAAAAAATCCAACAGGTCTAAGGGAAAACTAAGTGCTACTTACACACCAACCAGCCAGCCAATCTTTCCCTACACTTTTCTCATTGAAAATGGTTTTAATAACAGAGAAAGTGGGGAGAAGGGGGTGTCTCTCCCCCCATTTTCTCCAAATTGTTTGACCTCCCCCCCACTCCACTATCCAGGTTTCGAAAACTGAAACAAAACCAGCATTTTTTATTGAATAACTGTACAGATTCCAAGGCCATAAGGGACCATTAGATTCTAGTCTCACCTCCTGCATAGCCCAGCCATTGAATTTCACCCAGTCACCCCTGTCCTGAGCCCAATAACTTGTGATTGACCAAAGTGTTTTCCAGAAAGGTGTCCCATCTAGATTCAAAGCCATCTAGATGAGGCATCCACCACTTCCCTTAGGAGTTTGTTCCAGTGGTTAATCATCCCTCGTGTTAATAACTTGTGCCTTATAACTACTTTGAATTTGTCTGGCTTCCGCTCCCTGCCATCGGCTCTTGTTCTGCCATTCTCTGCTAGATCAAAGAGTTTTTTTAGTAGCCAGTACTTTCTCCCATGAAGGTACTTCTACACCACCATCAAGTCGCATCTCAGTCTTCTTCTTGAGAAACTAAAGAGATTGCGCTCTTTAAGTCTCCCATTGAATAATTTGAACCAAAGGGGAAATTTCACATTGGCTCAGAATGTAAAGAAGATCTTCATTTCATTCTGAAATTTCCCATCAAAAATCAGGAAAGGAGAGATGGGAAGGGAGAGATGGATCCAGGTAAATGCTTCTCAGAAA
Source organism: Natator depressus (assembly GCF_965152275.1). Lineage (NCBI taxonomy): Eukaryota > Metazoa > Chordata > Testudines > Cheloniidae > Natator > Natator depressus. The sequence continues at coordinate 12,056,645 of NC_134239.1, forward strand.
CACTTAAAGTACAATGAAAGATGCATTTGTTTTGATGCCCTGGCTTGACCTCTGTGTGATGAATGAAGAGGAGGGGTAGCTCCCTTTTATGGACACCCAGCCAGACAGTTAGCTACAAAATCACTGTTAGTAGCTGTTCTCTACTTGCTTTATCTGTAAAGCATTAAAAAAGCCCATAGGTAGAAGGAAGGGAGTGGGCTCCTGACCAAAGGAGCCAATGGAAGGGCTAGAACTTTTTAAAATTAGGGATAAAACTTTCCCTTTGTCTGTCTGTTGTTGTTCTCCGGAGAGAGGAGACACAGAGCAGCAATGCTGTAAGAAGCTAAACCAGGTATGAAAAATCATCAAATCATACCTAGGAATTACTTATCTGAAACCCCAGATATGTAAGTAGATCAGAGAATGTCTGGGAAGACATGATTAGGGTTATTTCTTTTATTTCTTATTGGCTTGTGGACTCCTCTGTGCTAACCCCCAACTGCTTTTGTTTTGCTTGCAACCATTACGCTGGACCTCAAGAAAACCATTCTTGATGCTTAATTATTATATTTGCTCTTTTAAAATCTAGCAATAGCCTAAGTTCCAGATGTATTTTCTTTCTTTTTGTTTTTAATAAAATTTACCTTTTTTAAGAACAGGACTGTGTTTTTGTGTCTGTTGGGGACACTGGGGCATGGCCACTAGGTAACTCGAGGGGATGGAAGACCACGAGTGTCGATGAAGCCCCCTCGCACTAGGCCCAGGTGTCCTTGGCCCCCCCTCCCGCCTGGAGGCACTCGCAGCAGCTCTGCGTACTAGGCCCAAGTGTCCTTGGCCCCCCCGCCTGGAGGCACACACAGCAGTTATGCTGAGGATCTGCAACAATATACTGCAGAGTCAGACTGCCTGAAACTAAGCAAGGCCACACAGTGCAGATATGGAAGAACAATGCTGAATAAAGCAACTTTATGTATAGTTTAACAAATGATACAGAGAACCAGGGAACTAGCTGGGAACTGAATTGGCTGGCTATATGGATACTTGGGGCAGCTTGCTATTGGATAAGTATGCTGGGAAAAAGGATGTATAAAAGCCTGTGTAACTTCCTGCTCTGTGTACAGGATTTGAGATTCAAATCTCCCTGTACCTATTTGAAGCTTCAAATAAACTTTTCTGCTTCTCCACCCCGTTGTGATTATTGGGTGTAGCACACCGGGTAACGAACCAACTCAAGCTGTTGTTCAGCCTCTCGGCACTGGGTGCCGGCAACAGCTTTTGGCGTCCCTGGGTGGGCCAGAGGCTGCAATTTAGCCTTGCCCGGACCCCTCCTGGAGGTCAAGGATTGCGGCGAGAACCGACGCCCAGTGCGCACCGGTGAGTTCACCGGGGCCTCGGAGGAGACGCGATTTGATCGACCCCGGAGGGCACAACGGTGCAACGCACTCATATAGTGGAGAAGCAGTTGTGGACGGCGGTGAAGAACCGGTCCCTTACACATGGGGGAGGAGCAGCTGCAGGCCACGGTGAAGAACCGGTCCCTTGGATAAGGTAGGAACCTTTTGAAATCCGGATTGTATGCTCTGTTGGAACCTGGGGACGCCCAGAGTTACCCTGTAGGTATGGGACAGGGACAGAGCTCAGGGGTTAGGGCACGGTGTACGCCCCTAGAGTGCATTCTAGCAAACTGGAAGGTATTTGGTGCGGATCCGATGACTAAGAGCCAATTAAAACAATTCTGTACAGTTGACTGGCCTCAATATCAACTAGAGGACCAGGAGTGGTGGCCACCAGGAGGGTCAATTAATTACAACACGATCCTCCAATTAGTTTTGTTTTGTCAGTGAATGGGTAAATGGAATGAACATATGTATGTGCATTTGTTTCTGACTTTATGTACTAGACCAGATATTTTACAGCACTGTAATCTGACTCCGACTGGTTCGGTAGCAGCTAATGTTAGTCCCCAGACCCCCACCCCCACTGTAATGGCAGAGCCGGTGTCCCCTTCGGCCCTACACCCACACCTTGTAAGTCCCCCGAGCAGACCCCAGGTGGGATCCAAATGATGAAAGGGATATGACCCGCCTTACCTCCTATAAGGAGTTGCTTTTGCATGGACTCCGTCACTCGGCTGTCCGACATAATAATTGGGCAAAGCCATATGAAGTAATGCAGGATTTAAAAGAAAGCCCAGGGGCCTTTCTACAGCGTATTCGGGACACCATTCTACAGAACACTAATGCAGACCCCGATGATCAGGCAACTGAGTCAATTACTAAGGGAATTTTTACGAGCAGAGCAGCCCCTGATATTAAGAGAAAGTTACAAAAAAAGGAGGATTTAATGGGCATGGCCATGGCACAAATCTTAGAGACTGTAAACCGAGCTTATAGTCTGAGAGAGACAGAGAAGGAGAAAAAGCAAGTGAGAGTGATGGTAACAGCGGTACAGGCCGGCACTAAGAGAAGTGGCCGGGGAGGAAGGGGCCGTGGACGCGACCGTCCGGGCCCGCAGGAGAGACGACTGGGTCGCAACCAGTGTGCCCTGTGTTGACAGGAGAGACTGGAAAAATGAGTGCCCAAAGAGGAAAGAAAAGGGGGGTTCCCCTATGATGGCGATGGCGGAGCAGGAATAAGGGTGTCAGGGGAGATGGACCAGCCTACCCCCGGAACCCCAAGTAAAGATGCGGGTGGGAAGCTCAGAAATAGATTTTTTAGTGGACTCTGAAGCGGCCCAAACTGCCGTAAATCAGCCTCTTCAGTTGGCAGTAGCAGATTCCCTTACTGTGGTGGGAGCCACAGTAAGGGACACCAAGTGCCCAGTGTATGCCCCAGCGGAATGCGCTTTGGGAAACAGGACTATATCCCACAAGCTGGTATCCCTCCCTGAGTGTCCAATGCCTCTGCTGGGACGGGATCTACTTTGTCACCTCGGTGCCACCCTGCATTTTACTGAGGACGAAATAACCCTTACCTTACCCCCTGAGAATGCATGGATCATGACCCTTGCAGTTGAGCCCTCAGCCATGCAAGCCCCAGAATGGAGCCCGTGGGAAGACCAGGTGTACCCCCTCGTGTGGGCATCAGGGATTCCAGGAAAGGCCACCCACCAGACCCCCATTACTATTCAGCTCATACCAGGGAAAGGCCCAGTGCAAGTAAAACAGTATCCAACAAGAGGGAAGCCAGAGAAGGTTTACAGGAAACTATAGATCAACTCCTAATGTATGGTATTCTCCAGGAATGTCAGTCAGCCTGGAACACTCCCATTCTATCCGTACAGAAGCCTGATGGCACGTATCAGCTGGTACAGGACCTAAGGGCAGTCAATGAATGGGTTAAAACTCTGCACCCTCTTGTCCCTAACCCGTATACCTTATTGGCTTCTATAGGGGGACAGTATACCCATTTTTCAGTCCTTGATCTGAAAAATGCTTTCTTTACCATCCCAGTTGCCACCCCGTCACAGGAGATCTTCTCCTTCGAGTGGGAGGACCGAAAAAGGGTTAAAAAGCAACTTTGCTGGACAGTGTTGGCCCAGGGATTTAAAAACTCCCCCACCCTCTTTGGCCAGGCTCTGGCCAGGGACCTAGAGGAGTGGGATAATGAGGAGGCCCTCCTTCCGCGGTATGTATATGATTTGTTAATTGCCACTGTGGGCCAAACCCCCTGCCTTAAAGCCACCGTGAGCCTCCTGAATTTTATTGGACTCCGGGGATATCGGGTAGCACGGAGTAAGGCTCAAATTGCCCTCCCAGAGGTACGGTACCTCGGGTTTCACATACAACAAGGGGAGCGTCAGCTTTCAAGCGAAAGAAAGGAAGCTATCTGTCAAGTTCCTACTCCAAGTAATCGTAAGCGGCTCAGGGCATTTCTGGGTATGGCAGGCTTTTGCAGGATATGGATCCCAGGGTTTGGACTGTGGGCTAAACCCCTGTACGACTGTGTAAAAGAAGCAGATCATGACCCCTTCTATTGGACCCCAGAGGCTGACAGGGCATTTAAAATCCTGAAAAGAAAATTGATGAAAGCCCCGGCTCTGGGCCTGCCGGATCTCTCTAAGCCGTTTCAGTTGTATGTACATGAACGAAGGGGGGTGGCCCTAGGAGTGCTCACACAGCTGTTAGGAGCATGGAGACGTCCCGTGGCTTATTTTTCTAAGCAATTGGATCAGGTTGCAAAGGGTTGGCCGGCATGTTTACGGGCGGTCGCAGCTACTGCCCTAGTGCTTAAGGAAGCCGAGAAGCTAACATTGGGAGGGGTTATGCAAATCTATACTCCCCATATGGTCCGAGCCGTATTGGATGCAAAGGGAGGGCTTTGGCTCACCCAGGCTCGGATTGCTCGGTATCAGACTAAGCTGTTAGAGAACTCTGAAGTCACCTTACAGCCTTGCCCCTCCCTTAACCCAGCCACTCTCTTGCCAGAAACAGAGGAACAGGAACATGACTGTTTAGAGATCATAGATGTCCAGTACTCCAGCCGTCCGGATTTAAAGGATGTACCCCTCCCAAATGCAGATTATGAGTGGTAGACTGATGGTAGCAGTACTGTAATGAATGGGCAAAGGAGGGCGGGTTATGCTGTTGTGACCCTCCATGACACTGTGGAAGCTGAAGGTTTGCCTGCTGGGACCTCTGCCCAGCTTGCCGAACTAATAGCCCTGACCCGTGCACTTGAACTGTCAAAAGGAAAGCGGGTCAACATTTGTACTGATTCAAAGTATGCTTTTGGTGTGCTGCATGCTCATGCTGGCCTATGGAAGCAAAGGGGAATGCTGACAGCCCAAGGCTCCCCAGTCAAGTATGGGCCCCAAATCATCCGGCTCCTAGAAGCCGTACAACTTCCCTCGGAAGTGGTGGTGGTACACTGTAAAGCCCACCAAAGGGAGGATCAAGATGTGGCCAGAGGTAACGCCCGGGCAGATAGAGAGGCTAAGCATGCTGCCACCCTGTCATCCCCTCAGACTGAGAACGCCCATATGCATGCCCTTATCCCATCAGTAGGGGAGCTTCCAACCCCTCAATACTCCGGGGAGGAGAGACAGCTAACTGACAAACTCGGTCTCCAGGAAAAGGAGGGATGGCTCCATTCCCCAGAAGGGAAGGTCCTCTTACCAAAGGGCCTAATCCGGCCAGTGCTGCAGAAACTACATCAAACCACTCATGCTGGCAGGGAAGCACTTATCCAACTAATGGGAAAATACTTTATCACTTCCGGACTCCGACCCCTGGCTGCCCAGGTACAAGTGGACTGCTTAGTCTGCCAAAAGAATAACCCCCGACCAGGACATCCTGTGCCACCAGCTGCCCTAGAACCCACTCCGGGCCCTGGACAAGTGTGGCAAATAGACTTTACTGAGTTTTCCCGGACCCAAGGGTTCAAATATCTCCTTGTCATAGTGGATCGGTTCAGCAGATGGCCAGAAGCCTTCCCATGCCGTAACTGCACTGCCAAAACAGTGGCCCTCAAGTTTGTTAAGGAGATCATTCCTCGCTTTGGACTCCCCCTGTGGATGGAATCTGACAACGGGACACACTTCATGTCAAAAATCATTCAAAGCATCTCACATGCCTTACAGATCCCCTGGAAACTCCATACGCCCTGGAGACCGCAAGCCAGTGGGGTAGTGGAGCGTACCAATCAGACCCTTAAACGGCATCTCTCAAAAGTGTGCCAAGAAGCCTCACTGCGATGGCCTAATGCTTTGCCCCTCGTCCTACTCCGTATCCGCGTTCTCCCAAAGGCTAGATTAGGACTCAGTACCTTTAAAATTATGTTTAAAAGGGCATGGCCTATGAATGGCACCCCGGTTCTGTCAGGGAAATGGGAGTTGGGTAATGGTTTTTTTGTCACAGTATATGTGTTCCCTGTCTGCTGTTCTCTTGTCTCTTCACAGGTATACCAAGGTTTCCCAGCCTCTCCCCTTGGACACTCCCATCCACTCCTTACAGCCTGGTGACTCTGTGCTTGTTCGCACCTGGAAAGACGAGCCTCTCCAGGAAAAGTGGAAAGGACCCTATACCGTCCTGCTGGTCTCCCATACAGCGGCAAAGATCGAGGGACACAAGAACTGGATCCATCACTCTCGTCTGAAGGCAGTACCCGCCCCCTCGTCAGCAGAACAGTGGACCGTCCAACCTGCTGACTCCTCATCTAGTGATGATCTCGGGCTAAAGCTACTGTTTAAAAGACACAAATAGCGGGCACCTTAATGCTAAAATGGGCCCACCCAGGTAGTGGAGACCCTGGGTTGGGAAGACTCTGGTGATAATTAATTGGGTAACATTGTTATTCTCTGTATTGGTATTTCCAAACTGTGCATATCGAGAGCATAACTCCTTTGTTTCGCTTGCGCACCATGTTGCTACTTTAACAAACCAGACTGATTGCTCCAACTCCACTGTCCCCCAAAACGGGAATGCCCCTTGACATGCTGCCCCTGACCCTAGCAGAATTAGTCGCCACCAAAGAGCAGGAAAGAACGGACTCGCCGTTCTGGAATAAGACCTCTTTACAGCAGGCCACCTATCAGGACCAGGAGTATTCAGTTGCAGTACTCACTGAGGGAGTGTTATGTTTTACCCGAAACCAATCTGATCACTATGGGCGTCCTGTGGGGAAAAGCTCCTGTGTTATTACACAGTGGGCTGATGGGTATTGGATAAAGACCAACAGGGGAGGGCAGCAGTGTGGGTGTAATGGTTCCTCCCCTTTTAGGGAAACTCTTACAAATAATCTTACCACAAAAAAAGGGGTTTGGAAATGTAACTTGCCGTCCAGTTAACATTTCCAATGTAGCAAGTCAATGGTGGGTTTGTAGTGGTCCCTATGGCGAGTGTAATTTGAACAGCACAATTAGAAATGCCCCCACTTGTACCCAATCAGGAGGATGGGATGCCCCCCTACGGGCATATGAACTGTTTGAAAAAGCAGCCTTAAATATCCCAGGAATCCCCTTAAGAAACAGTCCTTACTGGGCCCTACAGGGTCACTATTTTGTATGTGGCCAAAAGGTTTACAAGGTGCTGCCAGCCACCTGGACAGGTAGCTGTTATATAGCTCATGGAGTTCCTCATCTTTCCATAACTGCCACACTGCCCAAAGGAAAGATTAGAAATGCCCGAGACACCTCTGTTGAGTCACGAGAAAAGACCCTGCAGCGACTGACTATGGCATTGGAGGGCAATATGAAGAATCCCCTCACAACCGAGAAGCTTGTAGGGTGCTCTGTACTGGGAATAGCGCCACTGGTTTCCGGACCAGCCATGGCATGCATAGGCTGCTATACTGTAAGGCTGCAAATGGTACTTGAGAAAGTTGCCTTAAAGTTAGAGGACTCGGTTACTGATTTAGGGTCAGCAGTAAAAACATTAAATAAAGAGGTACAGCAGCTCAGGACGTTTTCCCTCCAAAACAGGCTGGGTTTGGACTATCTCTTGGCATCCCAAGGAAGGGTTTGTGCCCTCGTCGGGCCCCAATGTTGTGTATAGGTAAATGATAGCAGTTATGAGATCTATAAAAAGGTGGTACAGGCTGAGGCCCATGCCCGAGCTGGAGCACAGGTTGCCTATACTGCCCCAGAGAACGATTGGTTGCAAACCTTGTTTTCAGGCTGGGGTTTGTCGTCTTGGCTTGGTGGTTTATTTAGCCTGCTATTGAAACTTCTCTTTCCTGTATTGCTTGTATTACTGGTATTATGCTGTGCAGTATCATGTGTTAGGGCCCTTTTGCAAAAGTTAATAAGTCATTCTCTTCAGGGCTATCACAAAGTGCTTATGCAAAGTCCTATTATAAAGAAATAAGTAGCCTAAGTGAGAAAACTCAGAGCCAAGGTTGTTGAGTGTTCTCAAAGGGGGGAGTTGTTGGGGACACTGGGGCATGGCCACTAGGTAACTCAAGGGGATGGAAGACCACGAGTGTCGATGAAGCCCCCTCGCACTAGGCCCAGGTGTCCTTGGCCCCCCCTCCTGCCTGGAGGCACTCGCAGCAGCTCTGCGTACTAGGCCCAAGTGTCCTTGGCCCCCCCGCCTGGAGGCACACACAGCAGTTATGCTGAGGATCTGCAACAATATACTGCAGAGTCAGACTGCCTGAAACTAAGCAAGGCCACACAGGGCAGATATGGAAGAACAATGCTGAATAAAGCAGCTTTATGTATAGTTTAACAAATGATACAGAGAACCAGGGAACTAGCTGGGAACTGGATTGGCTGGCTATATGGATACTTGGGGCAGCTTGCTATTGGATAAGTATGCTGGGGAAAAGGATGTATAAAAGCCTGTGTAACTTCCTGCTCTGTGTGCAGGATTTGAGATTCAAATCTCCCTGTACCTATTTGAAGCTTCAAATAAACTTTTCTGCTTCTCCACCCCGCTGTGATTATTGGGTGTAGCACACCGGGTACCGAACCAACCCCAGCTGCTGTTCAGCCTCTCGGCACTGGGTGCCGGCAACATGTCCTCAGAGCTTTGTGCAGATGTTGTTTAATTAGCTGGTGGCAACAGCTGATTTCCTTTGTTTTCTTTCTCAGCTCCTCCCTGGAGGGGGATGAAAGAGCTTGAGGGTACCCCACAGGGAGGAATTCCCAAGTGCGCCTTCCTGGGTTCCAAAAGGGGTTTTTGCACTTGGGTGGTGGCAGCATCTACCCATCCAAGGTCAGAGAGAAGCTGTAACCTTGGGAGTTTAATACAAGCCTGGAGGCGCCAGTATTAATTTTTATTATTAGAATCCTTGTGGGCCCCCACCTTCTACACTCAAAGTGCCAGAGTGGGGAATCAGCCTTCACACCCTGCTAGACAAGTTTGCCCAGGGATGACTCGGTCCCTTTGGGAGTGGGGGGCTCAAAGAGGCTCACACCCTCAAGGGAGAGGGAAAGGTTTTTGAGAGCTAAGGAAAACTAGACTGGGGAAAGTTGGCAGGATTCCAGGTAAAGCAGATCTACGTGGAGACCTTTTGATGAGTCAGGGTCCTTCTCTCTGAAGTGCTTTGTCCAGATGGTTACAGTCACACACCACTATTGCTATAAGAAGTCTGGCTACTGAATGGACCGTGGGTTGGGCGCTCCCTGAGGAACAGCCCACACGTGCATGATACACCGGGGACTGCGGGGCAGGACCCAGTCTGAGAGTGGCAGAATCTCAGGATTCCACCCCAGAGAGATGGAGGCTCACAGCCAGAGCAGGGTGTCCTCAGAGAGCACAGGGGGACAGAGGAGCAGTGTCCCTGAGCCGTGACAGCCATGCTCCCCTACGTCTGTGCTAATGTGCTCCCGGATCCCCACAGCAGCTACAGCACATGTATGCGTCTAGTAGTGTCTGCTCCATCCCTGGGCGTCTGTCAGTGGAGATGGAGCGTCTCTGTCTCAAAGCTTCGCTCTAGCTCAGCCAGGAGCTATTGGACCAGAGGAGCTATTGGACCAGAATCGCTGTGGGAGATTCTCTGGCCTGGGTTAGGCAGGAGGCCGGCCCTGCTGGCTTAGACATCTACAGTCGTTGCACTAATAAACTTAATCTTTTAGAGGGGGATGCTTTGGTGCCCTGGGTTCAGTCCCCACAGATACCTGAGCCAGGGTCATCACTAAATACAGAAGGAGTCGCCAGGTAATACCTTGCTATTATTATTAATTCGTATCATGGTAGCAGTTGGGCCCTGTCGCACCGAGCGTGGCACTGACACAAGGCGACCAAGAGCGAGGCCTCAATAGGTTGTGGTTGAACTGGAGTGGATCTACCTTCCCACCAGGGAGACACTCACCTGCCATTCCTTGATCTTCCTGTTCTCCTTGGCCTCCAGCCGCTTGGCAGCTTCCATCTCCTTCCTGAGCTGAGTCAGGGCTTGCTGGACTTTGGTCTGAGGGGGAAGAGCAGCACAGGTCAGGAGGGCATCCGGGAGGGCCATGCACCTGCCACTGAGGTGCTGACCACTTCTGGTTTCCACCAGACCTGTGACCTGACCATGTAGAGGGGGTTGTAAGGCTGCCACTGCATCTCAGCTAATGCCCCCTGGTCTGCAAGCTCAAACAGGAACGGTGTGTGGTTGAAGATTCAGAGGTCTGAGATCAAGGGCGCTGGAACAGGGGAGGTCAGGGGGCCATGGCTCCCCCAATCTTTACTGGCCATAAGAACAAGTGATGGAGAAGGGGCAGAGAGGAGTGTGCGGTGGACGTCTTGAGGGAAGGTGGTGCAGGAGCGGGACCTTGGAGGAAGAGGTGGTGCGGGGACGGGGCCTCGGGGGAATGGGCGGTGTAGGGGCGGGGCCTCGGGGAAATGGACCACATGGGGGCGGGGCCACAGTTCGGGAGCCTGTCAGCCCCCTCACTTTTAAGGTTCTTCCACCGCTCCTGCCTGGGATCAGTCACCAGGGGTGTCCCTTTGTACCAGTAAAGTGAGCCATTAGCCACACACAGGCTCTCCTATAAATAAAGCCTGTCCAAAGATTTGCTTAGAAGTTCCCCTCCCCCACAAAGAAAAATGTTGTTGTTTTTTTCAACATGGACGATGTTGTGAAACATATTCATGTTTTTCCCTGAAAAGTTCCCTCGGCTGCAGTGAAGAAACCCTAAAGCCGTTGCTTGGTCTGTTTGTGTCAGAGCTGGGAACTGAACCTGGCCTCCTAGGGGCCTGCCCTGGGCATGGACAAGCAGCCCAGCCCGCTGAGGGAAAAGCGTTTTCTCAAACACAAGAAAAGACTTGTAGCCCCACCTAAACTTTCAGCAGTGGAGAGGAGCCCCCAGCTGCGCCTGTGATTAGCACCCAGCTCCCCAGCAGATTAGCACCCAGGAGCCCCTGCACCCAGCAGACTCTCACCCTGTATGTTTGGGCAGCCTCCTCCATGGGTGCCACCCTGTGTTCCCGGTGCTCTTGGGACTCCCAGCACACCACGCAGATGGCCTTCCCGTCCTCTTCGCAGAACAACTTGAGCTGCTCTTGGTGATGCTGGCAGAACGGCCCCGCCCGCTCCTCTCCCCTCGTGGCCCTCAGCTCCAGGATGGTCTTTAACATGTTGGCCAGCTGCCAATTGGGCCGGAAGTTGTCCTTCTTGAATTTCCCTTTGCAGACGGGGCACTGGACGGGTCGACAAGGGCTTTCCTCCTCACATGCCTCACAGTATCGGCTGATGCAGACCCGGCAGAAGTTATGCCCACAGTCAATGCTCACTGGCTCAGTGAAGCACTCCAGGCAAATGGGGCACAAGGCCTCATCCTTCAGTCTCTCCACAGGGTTTGCTGAGGCCATGATGCCACTATATGGCAACGCCCTGTAAAACAGAGTCCTTATGTTCATGGCACACGCACAGAAATGAGATAAAAACATAAAACTCTCTTGCTGGAAGGTTGCAACATGATGCTACTTTAATTCCTAGAATTCAGAATCACACTCCTCAAGAATCCCAAAACAGAGAGAGACAAAGCAGGCTGCTCCCTAAGGCAGTGAGGCCCAATTCATCCACCTTGCTCTTGGCTGGCTGGCTGCAGACTGACTGATCATACACTCCCCTCTAGAGCCCCTTAGTCTGCAAACAGGATCAGGAAAAAAAAAATTCTTAAAGTGATAGCTTGCAATGAAAACACAGTCCTCAATACACCACACAAACCCAAGAGCTTTTTTAGGGATCCAATCAAGCTTGCTTTATAGAGACCCAAATTCTACCTAGGGAGAGGAAACTTCCTCTGAAGGTGTGTTATCCTGCATGTGTAACCCACCAGTCAGTGCAAGGCATGAGTCTATTACAGCCCAGCCACTTTAGCTCTAGCTATATGGACCCCATCACCACAGTGTCGGCTGCCGCACTATCTTTATGAGTCCCTGTGCTAATCCCCTTCCTTCATGGCCCATGGGGAGAACAGGATTGCCTGCACTGCCCTCAACATGCTCACAACACATACAGCTCTGCACTAAGACAATGGCTGTAATCAAATATCATGCTTCAGGGTTATAGCCACTGAGGAGGTCAGGAAGGAATTGTTTGTCTCCATGCACAGTTTGGCCAGATGTATTCTTCATTTCCTCTCCATCCCCCTTTCTCTGAAGCATCAGGGATTGTCCATAGCTGGAGACAGGACAGACTAGTGGTCTGAGGCTGTCTGAAGAATGCTTTCTAGCTATGTGGCTGGTGGATCTTGCTCCCATGCGCAGGAAGGACTGTTCCCCAGGTCAGCTTAGCAGGGATCTTGGGGGTTTTCACTTTCCTCTGCAGCATGAATCACCTGCCAAGACCACATGGGCGTTTCTCACCTAATCAATTCCCTGCCATTGCAGGGGCCTCAGGGGCCCCTTGGTCTCAACTGTTCTCTGCCTGGGACACTCAGCTATTTAATCTCCCGAAGACTGAAATGCTTTAGTCTAATCTAAGTGATTGGGCTCAATACCGGGGTAACTGGGTGAGATTCTCTGGGCTGGGTTATGCAGGAGGTCAGACTAGACGATCTAATGGTCCTTTCTGGCCTTAAAATCTATAAAACAGCATTGTAGTGATATTCACAGCCCCCCGTGAGGCAAGGCACAGCTGTTACCCCCAGAACAGTTCACTGACTTGCTCAAGACCACCCGAGGGACCTGTAGCAGAGCAAGAATTGAACCCAAGTCAGTGGGTCCCAAGATAGCAGCACCCAAACCACTGGACCATCATTCCCCTCCCAACAGGAGTGCAACAGACTCATGCTTTTGGCTCTGCAGGCTGCTGTGGTTGGGCAGGATGCCAGCTACAGCACTTGCCCTTTCCCAGCGCTGCCAGCTCTCACAAGATTGAATGCTTTTTTTCAAACCCTGACTCTTGCACTCCCCGGATTATGGGGGAATCTCCGGTTGCGTTTTTAAGAGTCAGTTAAGAGTTTAAGAGTCAGCTGACAGAAACATGATGACCCTACATGGCACTGACCCTAGAGGACAAATAGACTAATTATTTTTTTTGAGGTCTCCTGATTTATGGGGTCCTTCCTCAAGTCAGCAGTGCCGTCTTCCTCTGACACAGCTCGTACAGCCATGGGGCTGGATGGGGCAGTGCCCACAGAGAATACAGGATCGTTCCCCTACCTGCCAGGACAGCAAGCACAACCGCGGCCATCTTGTCTGGCTTGGGGGCAGGGGGGGGAAGGAGCAGGACTGTGCCGAACTGAAAACACCAACCTCCCCAGCTAGAGCAAAAGGGCCAGAGTTTGGAGCTGAGGTTGTAACAGGCTCACATCTGCTGTGCATTAGGCCCAGCAGGGGACCACACCTGTCACATACAGTGACCAGCAAGGGGGTCCCACCAGCACAAAAGGGACGAGCCGGGGCGGGAGACAGAAATAATGTGGGGAAGACTGAGAGTGGCAGGGGGAAGGGTGGAAGACAGGAATAAGGCAGACGGAAAGAGAAGGGCAAGGAGGAGAAATGGAATTCTTTACCTCCCCGAAAGCCTGGGCCATGTGCTCAGGTCAGAGCTCCAAGCTTATGGCAAAAGCTCCCAGCACAAGGTGAAGCCAGCAAAGTGAACTTTGTCCTTCCTGCCGCTTTCTGTGCAGAGGGCGTTCCCAGTTAGGGCTGCTGGAGCCTCCAGGCATTATTAAAGATCATGTCGTGTGATGAAACCTCCAGGAATACGTCCAACCAAAACTGGCAACCAGGAGCGGGCAGATTGTGCAGGAGGAGGGGGCATGGGGCAGGAGGCGCAAAGAAGGGCAGAGGGTGTGTCCCTGAACGGGTATTATTAGTGCCTAGACACAACCACAACCCTTGCTGGTGTGAATCAGCTGTTATTCCACTGGAGCCAATGGGCCAGATCAGCTGTAGCGCCATTGATGTCAGTGGGCCAGATGCCGACTGGGTGTGAATTGGCCAACACTCCTCTGGAACCAATGAGGCCAAATCCCCAGCTGGTGTCAATCATCCATAGCTCCATTGGCATCAAAGGGGCCAGATACCCCAAAACTGGAATTTGTAATAAAAAATTTTAATGAAAACTGATTTTTAAACTAGTTAATTAATTGCTATTTGAAATGGAAAGTCTCTTCAGTTTTCAGTAATTTTTTTTTAAAGGTAGAAAATTTCAGTGTCCAGTAATAAGACTGTTGGGTAAAATTTTTTGATATTCAGTTTCAAATAAAAAAACCCGACAAAATGTGGTTTCCAAAAATGAAAAGGTTTGGCGGTTTGCATTGAAAAACTGGGCGGGAAGGGGAGGGAATGGCTGGAAATTTTGACTTTTTTTTGAATTTCTTGTGAAAAAAATTGGTATTTTCCAGCCAGTCCTTGTCTTATTATTAATATTTATTGGTATTGCAGTAGGTTTAGAGGCCGCAGGTGTGGTTCAGGGCTAGGCTCACTACAAACACAAAGAGCAGGTGTCTGTCCCAAAGCGTTCACAGTCTGAGTATGTAGTGGAAAATCCTGTCCCCTGTAGGAAAGAACATTCTGGATATTCTAGGAGAAAGGAATGGGGTTCCACAGAGACAAATCAGTTTTCAAGGACCTTTTGGCGGCCTGGCCAATCCCGACACTGAACAATCAGGCGTTCAGGCCCCCCACCAAATTATGCAATTATCTTAAAAACAAGGAGTGTGGGGTGTTTCTGTGGCCTATGGTTTCTGAGTGTTGAGGCTTCCACACTCAGGTCATGTTTCCAAGCTTTTCTCCCCAACCATGAGAGCTAGAAACAAGGGCTGCACCAAGGTTTTTGGGGAGATGGGAAGAACTCTGAAGGGAGGCCCCAGAGGAGGGGTGGCTTGGGTGCCTGTTCTGCGCTCATCCTGCAGCGGTGGCTCCCATCCTGTGGGGCTGGGGCTGTGTCATGAACGAGGGGCAGCTGGGCAAAACCTGGACAGCACTGTGACCTCCTGCACCAGGATCCAATGCCACTCGGTTTGGATGCCCTCTCAAATAGGGGCTCTCCGGGGCAAACTAAACCGTCCCTTTCCCCTCCCTGCCACCCCAAGGCAGCACTGGTAGAAGCTGATTTTTCCAAAAAGCAGCATCTCCTGTCATCACGGGATTCCAGGAGCTGGGACTTTGAGGAAAACATCCTATTGTAATGAGAGAGTTGGCCATGCTGCTACTCCAGGCAACAATAGAGGCACTGGGGATAATGTCCCCCGCCCAGCAGTATCTGCTGGTTTCAGAGTATCTACATAGGGTGACCATATGTCACTTTTTTGACTGGGACAGTCTGTTTTTTAAGCTCTGTCCTGGCTGTCCCAACTTCTCCGGCAAAAGTGGGCATTTGTCCCATTTGCTCTTGCCAACTTGATCATCAAGAGCAAATGGGACAAATGCCCCCGGTGCCCACAGGGGAGAGGGGTGGAGAATAGGAGGGACACAGCCAGTGGTGCGGGTGGGAGCGGTGAGGAGTGTGGGTGCGGCCAACGGTGGAAAAAGCCAGGGGACAGGGAGCCTACCCCAGGAGAAATTTCACCCGCCACCCATGCAAGTGGCCATGCCGCCCCATGCAGGGGTTCGGGCAAGGGGCAGGCAGGGCTCGGGCCAGCCCTGCACTGGGGGAGGGAGAGGACTAGCCCCACGCGGTGTCCTATTTTCCCTTTGGGAAATATGGTGTATATTTGCAGGCAGCATGGGTGAAATGTTCACATTTTTACTCTGCAACCACCAGGGCTACAAAACGCCCTTTCTCTTTGCTGGGAGTGGCGGGGGGGGGGTCCCCCGTGATCGCGTGACTCCAGGAGCTGGGGATTCCAGCAAACCCCCCCGCAATGGTGCAATGGCGCACACTTTCCCCAAATCGGGAAGCTGAAGGGTTAAAAAGCGTGGAGGAGGCGCCTAAATCTTTCGGTGCCTGGGGAAAGCAGGCCGTGTTTACAGAGGGACGGAAAATGGAGGGACCTTCCTGTGCCAACCCCTCTCCGCCCCCCCGGACACCTGGGTCCCTCCGGGGCTGGCTTGGGCGTACGGGGCCGAGTCCCCCTCTGAGCGCAGCAGGAGAAACAGCCGCAGAGGCAGGAAATCGGGGGCTGCAGGGCCGGGGGTGGGGCTCGGAGCCCAACCGGGGCTGGAACCGGAACCCCCCCCCCCCCCAGCTGAGCCAGGTCCGGGCCGCAGGAGAGCTCCGGGGCAGGGGGCTCAGTCTACCAGGAAGCAAAGCAGGGCGCTGGCTGGAGATGGGGAAATTGTGAGTGATGATGGTGCAGCGAAGGCAGAAGGGCTCAATGGGCATTTCTGCTCTGCCCTTGGAAAGACGCTCCATGGAGTATTGTAATTGTACGGTATGTAGAACTGCCAGGGGTCCCGTTTTGTCCAGTCGGAAAGGGGACCGGACACTCAACGTCCGGTTATCGGTGTAATCGCAGGCAGCCTCTCCGCGCAGAGGGCGGCAAGAGCAGCAGCTGCTGCTACCTGGGGGAGCTGCTCAGCTGTTGACGGAGAGAAGTGGTTCCAGCCTCCAGCAGACTGAAGTAGGTTGGGTACTGGGGCTGCCCAGAAGGGGATCTTGTCTGCCCTTCCCTCAGCCCCTTGCTCCGGGGACCGCCCGCCCCCCTGCCCTGCTGCGTCCCAGTTGCCCCGGCTCCTTACTCTGGGGACCGACTTTTCTGAGCCAGAGCCCCACTGCTGGGCCCTGATTGGGCAGCCAGGCTTCCTATCAGCTCCTCCCGGCCTGGCTCTGCAGGTGGCAGGTGAGTGGGGGAGGAATGATGGGGGGAGGCTTGGGGAAGAAGCGGGGCCTCAGGGAAGAGGTGGAATGGGGCCTGGGGAGGGGAAGTAGAAAGTTGGCAACCCTAGCCCCAGACCCTCACTCTGAGGACCGACCCCACCCCCCGCACACCCCGCTGTGCCCTGATTGTCCCCACCCCGGTCCCTTGCTCTGGGGACTGTCCTCCACCCCACTGTGCCACGATTGACTTCTCTGACACAACACTCAGCAAAGGTTTGAACAACGGATGCCGTGTGTTAAGAGTCAATGTAGTCCAGAAAAATGAAGATGATCCCTGAGAATCACCTTTATGACAGAACTGTGTACTCTAAGGAATGCCAGGTAACTGATTTGTAAATATAAACATTGTCTGTGATGGGGATGTGGTGTTGGATTATGAACTAAATTCTTTGCATTCTCTCTTCTGGGTGGGTTTTTTATTGTTTGAAAGGTTAAAACAAATTTCAGAATATATTATCTTAATACAGTCGACTTAATATATCAACATGGTAGTGTCTTGTTTTGTTAATCTGGAGAGCAGCTGGTATCAAATATAAATTATATTGTTATCTTATAGTTTTCACATCAGTTTGTCACTGCTTAATAATACTCTCCCAAACATGAAAAATCGTGACACCGTAAGCATGCAGTCCAACCCCCTGCTCAAAGCAGGACCAACACCAACTAAATCATCCCAGCCAGGATGCAAATATGCAGAGATGTCCTTGCAGAAACGGGTCAAAACACCTCTGTTAACTTTAGCTCCACTGAAAAATAGCTTATGACAAAATATAGAGGATGATATAATATAATAGTCCTGTATTAAGGGGACCTGGGCAGTCTCTGGTCAGAAGTATTGACCAGACTCCAAAAGTCCAGTTAGTGCAATTTTCTATCTTCTTCTAGTGTCCTGTAACAAATAATACCTGAAATTAGAATATATATCTGTCAGAACAACATATTTGATTGACTCTTTGAATTAACTTTTTTAGTGCGCAACCACAAGCAGAGGGGAGCAACTGGCCTTTAAAGAGTTAAGTGCCTAGCCAGCAGGCTTCAGCGGTCAGCTACGTAGTTAACATCGCGGCATCCTCAGTCAACGCTCTTTTATCTGGTGGCTAAACTGTGCTGCAGTCAGACTAGTGCGAGGTGAAATGGCGGCACCCGAAAAGAGAAAGATTCGAAGGCTGTGCTCTTTTAAAGACAAGTGGTTGCAACTCCCAGCGTATCGGAATTGGCTTATGAAAGCAAGTGAAGACTCGGGGTATTGTTCTATTTGTCGTGTTCAATTCACGGTTAAGTTTGATTCTGTAAAAGCTATCAAGCATCATGCGGAGACACCGGGTCACAAAATCAAAGTACGAGCACAGGTACGGTCTAGTACTATGGATAAATTCTTCGTAAAGGCTGATACCTCTGAAGAAGAACACATGTGCACAGCTGAATTGCTTCTAACATATCATGGAGTTAAACACCAGCATAGCTACCGTTCTCAAGATTGCGGAAGTACGCTGTACTGCTCCATTTTCACTGATTCCAAGATAGCTTCCAAAATTCACTGCAGAAGGACAAAAGTGGAGGTTTTGATCGAGAAAGTATTAGCCCCCCATTCATTGAAACTGGCTTTGCAAGACATTGGATCAACATCGTTCTCAATAGCGATGGATGCTTCTAATAAAGGGAACACAAAATTATTCCCAGTTGCCGTCCGCTACTTTAATAAAGATAAGGGAAGCTGCATGTGTATCATAGACTTTTTTGAGGATGCAGACGAAACATCAGAGGCAATCGCAAACAACTTAAAAAGTTGTCTTCAAAATGCCGGTCTGATACATAATCGAATTGTGGCGTATGGAGCAGACAATGCAGCTGTTAATTTTGAAAAACACAAGTCTGTTTTCGTGCACCTAAAACGAATGTTGGATTTACCAAACCTTGTGCCAGGCCATTGCAGTGCTCACATACTACACAATACGGCAAAACATGGCTTGAAAATGCTCTCTTATGATGTAGAGCACTTGGTCATCAACGTTTTCAGTGAATTCTCGTCCAGTGAAAAGAATATTAGTGAACTTAAAGAGTTCTTTGACTTCATGGGGACAGAATATTCAGAAATCTTACCCCATATATCTACACGTTTTCTGACCCTTTTCACTGCAGTAGACAGGTTACTGAAGAATTGGCCAGCACTCAAATCTTACTTTGTGAGCAAAGGAGAGGAAAATGTGTGCCGTGCAATATGGGCCTTCCTTTCTGAGCAAGAGCATGCAGTGTCCAACGATGAAACTCTTACGCTTCCCGAGCTGTACATCTATTTTGTGCACAACATTATGAGCCAATTTAACAACACCATAAAGGTTCTTGAGAGTGATTATGTTCAGGTAACTGAACTGTATACTACATTCAACAAGCTGAGGAGAGAGATTCAGAATCGACAAGAGAGAGGATTCTATGGGTACAAGGTGACACAGTTCTTGAAGAAACTACCACCTAACAAGCAGAATAAATTTGTTGGAGATGCCCAACGGGCTTACACACGCATGGTACAGTACCTGGAAAAGTGGTTTGATTTCAGTGAAAACTCTTTCTATAAGTTGTGTGCGCCCCTCAATCTGGACAGACCTCTTGAGCTAGACGAACTGTGTGCTTTGACGACAAGCTTGGGCATTCAAGTGGATGGAGATGAACTATTTACAGAAATGTGTACATTGAATGATGTGCTACCGACCCTAAAGAGTTTGACAAATTGTGCTGAATCGACACTGCGTCGGCAGTCACAAGAGCCCCACAATGTCTCTGAGGTGTGGGTAGAATTCTTTAAGCGCTGCGAGGCCCCGAACTTACTTAAAATTGTGCAGCACGTGCTTGCTACCCCACCCAGCAACACATTTGTGGAAGGCATTTTCAGGGTTATGAAGAACTTGCGGACCGACAAAAGGAATCGGCTCCAAGTGGACATGGCAAAAGCTGAGCTATTCGTGCACTTCAACTATCAAATGACATGTGCCGAGTTTGCTGGATTTTTGAAGACGGAAGCGGCTAAGGAGCTTGTGGGAGCGGCAAGAAAATATCAGAAGTATAAATTTAGATAGGTTTTAAATTGCTATTCTCATGAAAGTTCTTTGTGGCTGTACTAGGGAGTTCCTTGCACTGTTTTTGTTTTTTAATGTCTTGTGAAGTATAAAGAAGATATAAAGGTTGTATGAAATGATTATACAGCATCTGGTGATGTCCAAAAATGTACAACTTGGCACCTAACCGTATATTAAAGCACACGCAGAAAAGCAACCTGGTTTTCAGAGGTTTTGTGGGTGCTCAGCACCACTGAAAACCAACTTAGCTTTATGAAAGTGTCCAATTGAGGTGCCTAATTTTAGACGGTGAGGTTTGAAAGGTTTTGCGTACATCCTTTAGACTTGATAAGTGATTAGGTTCCAATAGAACAGAATGGATAAACGTATAATGTTTTTTTTGTTATGCCTGGAAACATTTACATCTACCTTGGGTTTATGCAAATACTATTGCACAGATCAGTTCAAAGAATAAAATCTCACCATCATTTTCCTGTGTACTATGTTACCAAACTCTAATTTCATTATAAGTCAGTGGGGAGATTAAGGCCATGTCCACACTTGAGATGTTACAGTGGCACAGCTGTACCAATGCAAGATATAAGATCTCTTGTGTAGCCGCTCTGTGCTGATGGGAGAGAGCTCTCCCGCCAACATAAAGCACTCTACCGCTCGTGCCAGCGAAACTTATGTCACTTGGGGGGGGGTGTTTTTTTTTCCACACCCTTGAGCAACATAAGTTTTGCTGACATACGTGGTAGTGTAGTGTAGCCTTAGTGAAATCAGGAAAAGCTCAGTACAGTGGGACACTGAAGAGAGAGAATGGGAAAGGGGAGTGTTAAAAGGCTCCGCGGGTGCTAACTATGCTTTTTTTTCCGAGCCAGAGCCCAGCCGCTGTCCCCAGATTGGGCAGACAGGCAGGCTCCACGTGAGCTTCTCCCAGCCCAACTCTGCGGGTGGCAGGTGAGTCCCGGGGGTGGAGGGGCAGAGTGAATGATGGAGGGTGGGAGGGGGAGAGGAGCAAGGGGGAAGAGGCGGGGTAGGGGGTGGAGCCTCATGGAAGAGGCGGAGCATCGGGGGTGGGGCAGGGGTGTCCGGTTTTTAGCAGTTGGAAAGTTGGCAACCCTGATCGTATGACAATGCTGGAATACTTTCTAGACTGTTAGTAACCAAGGAGGACGTTAAAAAAAAAAATGAGTAGGAATAAACTTTTAAAAGTCAGCAGGCCCAGATAGCTTACACTCAGAAGTCCTGAAACAGGTGAGTGAGGAGATCTGTGGCCTGCTGCTGTTCATTTTTAATACATCTCGGAATACTGGGGAAAACCCAGAAGACTGCAAGAGAGCTAATGTCCTGCCAATATTTAAAAAGGGCAAGTTGGATAACCTGGGTTACCCTGACGTCAATCCTAGGCAGAATAATGGAACGGAAAATAATGTCAGATAAAGCATTAAAGGATGGGGTTATAGCTAAGGCAAGTCATCATGGTTTTTTAATTGAAAATGGGTCTTGTCAGATCTGATTTCATTCTTTAATGAGGTGGCAAGTTTGGTCAAAAAAGCTAACTGCGTAGATGTAATAGACGTAGACTTCGGTAAGAGGTATTTGATTTCGTGACGTCCAACGTTCTGACGTAAAATTCAGCCTATACCATAGCCGTAAATTACACACTAAGTGGATTAAAAACTGGCTGACTGATAGATCTCAGTCATTAATGGAGAATCCTTACTGAATGACGGTGTTCCTCATGGGGTTCTGCAGGCATTGGTCCAGCGCTTTCATTTCATTAATGATCTGGAAGTAAATACAAAATCACGGCTGACAAAATATGCAGGTGTCCCAAAGATTGGCGAGTGATAAATAATGAGGACAGAATAGTTATACAGAGCGACCTGGATTTCAATCGAGCCAAATGCAAAGTTATACATCTAGGAACAAGGAAGGCAGGCCTTGCCCCAGAATGAGGAACTGTATCCTGGAAAGCAGTGCCTTTGAAAAGGATTTATGGGTCAGTGGATGAGCAACTCAACAAGAGCTCCCAGTGTGATGCTGTGGCAAAAAGGGTTTATGCAACCCTTGGATGTATAAACAGGAGAGGAGCAGGGAAGTGGTTTCACCTGTGTATATGGCATTGGTGAGACTGATACTGGGATGTTGCAGCCAGTTCTGGTGTCAGTGTTTTTAAAAAGGGTGTTGAAAAAATTGGAGAGGGTGCAGAGAAGAGCTCCAAAAATGATTTAATGGCTGCAAAAAATGCCGTCGAGTGAGAGGTTAGGGCTTGCCTAGACATGTAACTAATCCAGAATAAGGTGGTATATGTGGGGGGTGGGTGAACATAAAACGGATTAACTATTGATTAAGTTTACGTGTGGACACTCTTATTCCAGAGTTAGCTCAATCCACTTGTGTCCGGGGTTGGGATAGAAGGATGGCTGCAGATCGGGAATGAGGGGCATGGGCAGAGCTGTGTCTAGGGGAAGCTTTGACAGACACAGACTGGCTCAAGCCAGGACTATTGGCCTCTCTCTCCCATGAGCCCCTGCAGCGCCCCTTGCTGGCCCTGGGGTCTGTGTCCCCTCCATATCTCAGTGGGATATTCCCTACCATCTCCCCTCTCAGACCCAACTCTTCCTAGAGGGTCCCAAGCCCCAGCTCCACGTTGACATGTTTGGCTCTTTCCCAGGTTGTGGTGGGTGTGGACGTCAAGGAAGAGAACTCAGAGAGGATGGCATCCCCTGGGGCATTATGCGAATATCCTGGCTTCCAGCTGAAGTGGCTGCAGCCCCATCCTGAGTGTGTATCCCAGGATGCAGGACAGGGTGAACCTCCAGGACCCCAGAACAATGCACCAAATGTCCCCAGAGAGGCGCCCCAGCCCCTCCAGGAAATAGGTATGGGGCAGAATGTG
This sequence comes from Natator depressus, assembly GCF_965152275.1. Lineage (NCBI taxonomy): Eukaryota > Metazoa > Chordata > Testudines > Cheloniidae > Natator > Natator depressus. The sequence goes on from NC_134239.1 coordinate 12,079,222, forward strand.
GGGGGCTGACAAGGGACAGGGAGGGGAGTGACCAGAGCTGGGCATATGGAGGGCACAGGCTGGTTCGGGCAGGCCGCAATGCTGTGGCCACATTGTGGACAATTCAGTGGTCTGCTGGTGTCAGTGCAGGGAGGGGATGTAACTGATCAGCCCCGTGCCCCACCCCTGAGCAGGGAGTCTCCTCCTTTGACTGAGTTACAGTAGCACCCCCAACAGGATCGGGGCCCCGTCATGTTAGGCACGGCACAGACACACAGTGAGTGGGGACCTTGTTGCGCCAGGCATTGCACGGACACATACGACCAAGATTGGGGCCCCGTCGTGCCAGGCACTGCACAGACACAGTCCCTGCCCTGAAAAACTCATGTCTAAACAGACAAAAGTTGGGAGGGGAAACAGAGGCGCAGTGACGTACCCAGGGTCACACAGCAGCTCCGTGGTGGTGGAGCCAGGAATTTAATCCAGGCGTCCTGAGTCCCACCCCACTACCTGCCCCGTTATCCCAGGCTGCATCTGCATCTGCCCTGCCTTCCCTCCCAACTACCCCTATGTGGCCCCATCCTCTCACAGCCCCTCCTTGTCCCCAGCCACCCTGGATTCTGCCCTCGCTGCGGAGTGGAGTCCTGGGCGCCGGGACCGCTCGCCCTCGTCAGCCTCCAGCTGAGCCGTACCCAGCTCTGTTTCCTTCCGTCAGCATTTCCAGCGCTGCTGCCTGAGCTCAACTCCTCTCCCCCACCCGCAACGGAGATGGGGCAAGGGTCCCTGGAGCAGCCAGCACTGAGAGGAGAGTCCCGGGGGCTGCAGGGGCCGGTGCAGTTTGAGGACGTGGCTGTGACCTTCACGGAGGCGGAGTGGGAGCTGCTGGATGAGGAGCAGAGGGAGCTGTACAGGGACGTCATGCTGGAGAACTATTGGAGCCTTCAGTCGCTGGGTAAGGGACTGCGTGTCTCGGGGGAAGGTCTGGGCCAGATCCTGGTGCCTGGGATTCGGCCCCGGGAAGCCAGCAGCCCAGGGAGAATCTGAAGGAGCTCGGTATGTTTTAGTTTGTCCCAGAGGAGTTAAGAGGTGATGTGATCCTAGCCTGTAAGCACCAACACAGGGAGGGGACTGCTGGGAAGAGAGGGCTCTTTAACATCCAGACAAAGGCAGGGTCTGACTGGGAGCAGATGGGAGATGAATTCTGGCTGGGAATTGGGGACCATTGTTTATCTGGGAGGGGAATGAACATTGGGAGAGCTCCCCTCGGGACAGGGTGGATTCTCCCTCACTGGGAGTCTGTCAGTGGAGATGGGGCGTCTCTGTCCCAAAGCCCCGCTCCAGCTCAGCCAGGAGTTTACTGAGCCAGAGGCAGGAGTCGCTGGGAGAGATTCTCTGGCCGGGTTAGGCAGGAGGCTGGGCTGGATGGGCACATTCTTCGATTCCCTTTATTTCTATGGGGTCAGCCCCCTGGTGCCTAGTGTGCAGCGCCTGTCACAGAGACGCTGTCACTTCCTATCTAAAAGGAGATCCAGGAATGGACCTGCCTGGTGTAAATGCCTTCCTGGGGGCTGCCACACCTGCCTGTCCTTGTTCTTGGGGATGGGCTCTGGTACCGGCCCTTGGCCAGGCTGCCGTCGGGATAGGGGAGAAAGGAGGCACTACCCTGCCCACCCCCTGCTGCTACTACACACCCACAGTCTCCCTGAGAACATGGCTTCCCTGTGCATGCCCTGATCTCAGGCTCTCCAGCAGGGGTCAGCCTTCCCATCATTCCCAGTGGGTCCCAGACGCCGCTTCCCTCCCATGGGGATCACACCTCCCCCTGTGCCGAGAACCCCACCCATGTCACCTCTGTCCTTTCTCTCCCCCACGCACAGGGTTCCACATTCCCAAGCCAGATGTAATCTCCTGCATGGAGCAAGGGCAGGCGCCATGGGTCCCGGATCCCCTGCCCACCCCTAAAAGGTGCCACACTACAGGTAAGAAACATTGGATCAACTCGGACCCACCATAATCCCGAACACAGAACTGGGATGCAGCTCTCCCACTCGTATTCTGTTCCCAGCTGGTCCCTCCGGAGAGACTGTCATGTCCCCAGCTGCCCTTCCGTAGCTAGCAGCGCCAGCCCCTCTGCCAAGGGGTGTTGTAACTAGATCAGGGTGACATTTTTTGGACAAATACAATTTTCACTAAAAAATGCATTTTTTGTGGCTCCGAAACTATTCCTGAATTTGGGTTGAATTCAATTAGTAGTTTCAGCTGGAAAAAAAACCATGGGAAACACTTAAAAACAACCTCTCAAGGTTTTGAGGTGACCATTTTGAAATGTTTCGTTTCTACTTTTCTGAAGTTTGTCCAATTTAAAAAAAGAAAAGGGTGAAAAACACCCAAAAACAACTGAATTGAAACAAAACACTTTTTAAAAAGATCAGTGTTATGCCAGCCAAAAGGTTTCTGTAGATCTGAAACCAAATTTTTTCAAGTTCTCCAGTTGGATCAAAAAATTTGGAAAAAAAACCAGTTTTGGTTCAAAACTAACACACATTTTTTTGTGGGGGGGATTTTTTGGTTGAGCCTGTGAACTACAAAATCAGTTATTCACTCAGCTCTAATTATAGTCAACAGCTTTGGTTCCACAGTTGGGCAGGCAAATTTGCAGGAAAATTTTTCTACACAGTTTGGAGAGTATCGGGGACTGTCTGAGCACAAAGCCAGGAAGCAGCTACTCGATGGGGATTTCTAAGCTGTAACAGCTCAATCTCTGTCCCCCACAAAAATGGCGTGCCACATCCCCTTCAAATTATTATAGTATGGTTAACTTCAGATCAGGGCCCCATTGTGCCCGGGTGCTGCATAGACATACAGTGCCTGAGATTGGGGCCCCATTGCACTGGGCGCTGCCCAGACACACAGTGAGAGACAGTCCCTGTCACAGAGTTTATCCTCTAAATAGACAATACGAAAGGAAGGATTATTTTGGTTGTTTTATAGGTGGGGAACTGAGCCTCAGAGAGAGAGAGTCAGTGCCCTGGCTCACTAGGTGCATTAAAAGAAAGTAACTTGTGCTGGCAAGTTATTTACTTATTATTGTGATATTTTGCATGCGGTGTCATTGCAGGGCCCTGTCACTCCAGACATTGCACAGATACTGGACCAGAAGACAAAGCGCTGCCCTAAGAACTGGAGTCTAAAAATACCACTGCAGGAATGGTGCCGGGGGGGAAGGGTTGGAGCGGCATCAAATATATTGGTCTAGCAGCTATAATTCCCGAATGCCCCATTCCATGTTTTTTCCATTGGTTTAGGGCAATCCGGGCTGTTTGGATGAGTCCAGAGGGCTCAGGGGTTTATGTGTGATTGACCCAAGTAGAATGGAAGGTCAAATAAGGGACAGGAGTGGGTTTCTCTGGCCCACTGAGAAGGTCCAAGTTGTGCTCCCCTTCCCTGATGAGTCCTGCCCCTGCTCTGATAGCCGGGTATAAAATGGCTGGATTTCACTCCAAAACTATGACTTCCACCCTGGGCACTTCAGTTCAGTCTTCTTCATAGGCAGCCGAAAGGGGATTTCTTTTTATACTATATTCTCCCAGCATGCTTTGCCACAGACAAGGCTGTTTAGATGGCTGTCATGGTGGATTGTATTTCCCAGCATGCCTTGTCACAGGTAGGGCTCGTAAAATGGCTGCCATGGTGGATGAAGCTTCCCAGAATGCCTTGCCACAGGCAAGACTACAAAGATGGCCATTATAATGGTGGAAGGTTCCTAGGACAGGGCCGAGTTAGACAACCCCTCATGGCTGGCTTTCCTGTGTTCCAGCCAGCGTCAGGGCCATGAGAGGTGGCAAGGAGCTAAGGTGGTGGCAGTAGGAAGCTCCCGAGAGGGTGGCGCTGCCCCATGTCCCCTCCCCACAGCCGCTGAGCACATGGGAGCAGTGCCACCGCTGCCCCAAATGCGGTAAAAGCTTCCTCACCACCTCGGCCCTGCAGATGCATCGGAGGAACCGTTCTGTAGAGAAGCCATTCCAGTGCAGTTCCTGCAGGCTGCAGTTCAGCCAGGGTTACAATCTGATCAAGTACCAGGCCCCGCACATGGGGGGAGCACCCCTACTGGTGCCCTGACTACAGCCAGTTTCGCTGTCAGAGCAACTCCATCATGCACCGCTGCATGGCCCATGCCTGCACCGAGACCGCCAAGAGCGTCACCAGAAGCTCCAATGTTCTCAAGCGCGGGGCCCGCACAGTCGGCCGGCCGCATCTTTGCCACCAGTGTGGGAAGAGCTTCGTCTCCAGGTCCAACCTGCAGGTGCACTGCCTCAGCCACGGAGGGGCAAGGCCCAACAAGTGCCCCCAGTGTGGGAAAAGCTTCAACCGAGCTCTCTCCAAGCTTATCGGGCATCAGCGCATGCACACGGGCGAGCGCCCCTTCACATACCACGAGTGTGGGAGGGGCTTCAGCCAGAACTCGCACCTCGCCCAGCACAGGAGAGTCCACGTGCCCTGATGGCCCAGGTGGTGCTGGGTGGCCGGCGTGGGACAGCACTCACTGCTCACAGACATCAGACACAGTTTAGAAGAAGAACAAACACACAACCCTGGCAAACTGAAATGGGCAGCTCTGTGCTGCGTGGGTCTGCCCATGAGCCTGCCCTTCAAAGTGAAAATAAAATAAAGCATCATTTTAAAGAAATATTCCATGGGCAGCACTGACTTCAGATACTGGAGGGTAGGTGGGTGCTAGGGCTCCTGGGTGGTAGGGAGGGGTTGGGGAAGCTAGAAGGTAGGTGGGTGCTAAGTAGGGGGGATTGGATGGGAACAGGGTGCTTGTGGGAGAGCTGGTGGCTACTTGGAGATAGATGGCGTTGGGGGAGGGTTGAGAGGTGCTGGGGGAGTAGTTGCGTGCTTTCATAGCTGGGTAGTTTGGGGGGGTCCTGTAGGGCAGACTCTTGGATGTTAGGAGTCTCCAGGGGTGCTGGAGGGGGTATTAAGGGGTACCTGGGGAGGGGGGCAGTAGAGGTGCTGAGGTTGTTGTGGGTGGGGGTATGGACGAAGGTTGGAGGAGCTCTTTGAGGGTTAGCAAGAGATCAAGGAGGGGTATTGCTTTCGATGGGGGATGGATACTCACAGCTGTAATGCTAAGCATGGGCAGAAGCTGCTGGCAAGATCGGGGCACTAATAACCCAGTAATTATTGCTCATAAATAAAGCTGCGATTGAGTCACAGAGGTTAGGGAAGTCAAAGAAGCCGTGACTTCCAAAGACCTCCATGACTTCAGCCAGCGCCGGCTGGGAGCTGCAGGGTCCCCTGCCACCTCCGCCATGGGCAGCACAGGGGCACCCCCGATGCTCCCCTCTGCCGCGAGCAGCACAGGGGCACCCCCCCGGCTCCTGGCTGCTGCCCACCGTGGGCAGCAAGGGGAACCCCCACAGCTCTGGGCCACTGCAGGAGGCAGTGGGACCCCCGCAGCTCAGAGGCCCCAGCAGAGGGGGACCCTGGAGCTCCCAGCCACACGCAGCTGCCCAGCCCGTCCATTTTGTCAAGGATATTTTTAGTAAAAGTCAGGGACAGGTCATGGACTTCCGTGAATTTTTCAATATTGCCGGTGACCTGTCCGTGACTTTCTAAAAATATCCATGACAAAATCTGAGACTTAAACGTAAATAATAATTCAGAGACACAAAACAAGCACTGAAAAGGACATTCTGAGGAAACATTTTTCAGCATTGGGTCCAAAGGGGGATTAATGGCCTCGACTTAACTGGCAACCAATTCACTCAAGGTGAAAAAACAGACAATTTAAAAAAAACCCTAGTGAAGACAAGTCCATGTGCATGGACGCTGCTGTTGGCTTTCAGTCTGGCTACATGGGGTTAGCTTGCACTCTCAGGCTTTGTCAACACACAGACATTACCATTACTATACTGGTATGGTGAAAACAGTACAATTCCCGCCCACCCCCGAGTGAGGATGCTGCTGTACTGTTATAAAAGTGTTTAAACTGGGAATACCATAAACCAGTGTAAGGCACCTTTATACCAGTATAACTGTATCCACACCAAGCATTGTACCCGCTTTAGCTACACTGGTGTAGATTGCATCCCTTCCCACAATACTTAAATCGGTACCCAAGCTGCATCTAGGCCAGCCATTGCAAGTGCAAACTAAAACAATACAAACCAGGTTTAAATTTATTCAGATCAGACTAGAAGATGACAGTGGTCCCTTCTGTCCTTATAATCAATGAATTGGGAAATTGAATGAAATAACTATCGTGGAATAGCTGCCTCTGAGGACATTTCTGTTCTTTTTGGGATTTTTTACTCTGGGCGGGGAGCTCTGTGCCCGGAGTCAGGGCTGCTGCTGGGTTCCCGGTGAGGAGCGTGCAGCCAAGAGTCCGGGGGTCAGCCATGCTCCCAGCAGGGAGCCTCAGTGAAGATGGGCTCCCAGCAGGAAACAGGGAGCCGAGAGTGCAGGTGGCAACCAGGCTCCTTGCGGGTAGCCCGAGCGACAACCTGGCTGGGAGTGGAGAACCAGAGGGGCAGCCGGGCCTGACTGGGAGCAGGGAGCTGAGACCCCAGCGGGCAGGCCGGCTGGGAGCTAACATAGGTCAACTTAAGTTTTTAGCATAGACCTGGACGTATGGAAAGTCTGGACCACTGATTCCCCCCTCCAATTCTGCAGAGACCTGTGGGCTCCTTCTCTTCCCAGGCTGCGATGCCCTCCCCCACGTGGTGCTTTCCTGTGGGAACCAGGGCCTGGGTTTCCCCATTACAAGAAAACCTGCAATTCCCACGCACTCCCCAAGTGCCTGTGGGAAAGCAGCACACAGGCGAGGGCATCAGGTGAGAAGAAACCGCACCAGAGTGAATCCGAATTGGCTGTGCTCTTTGTGCGCAAGGAGGATGCCCCCTCCCCAAGGGCAGGGGAGGGTTGCGGGGGCCATAGCCACCCCAAAACTTGCTTTAGTCCCCCCATAGCCACCCCTTAGCATTGGGCATTCTCCCACCGCTCAGCTGTAAAGGCTGAGCAGAGAGCGCAGAGGCTGCTGGCCAGGCACCCAGCTGCAGTGCAGGGGACATCCTCCCCTAAGGGATGTCTGTGTCCCAACCACGTGCTCCTCTGAACCTGGCAGCTTTCCCTTAGCCCTTAGTTTAAAAACTGTTCTACAACTGTGGCGGTTCAATGACAAGACAGAATACAGCTTTTAGCAAGCAAGCAGGCTGGTCTCTAACGGGCTTCTCCTGTCAGCTTTTCACCTTCCCCTTTATTCTCTCTCTCTCCCCCCGCGCATTACATTCTCCAACAGATAAAAGGAATACACTGGCTTTGTTTAACATTCTTATTTACCAATTTCTGTCTACCGCATTCCTTGCTCTCGGGCCTTGAGCCCAGTCCTGAGAGGCTTCCCACGATACATATCATCTTGGCGAGATTCCAAGGTTGATGCCCTTGGATGGAGCAGTGTGTGCACTACTCCTACACAACACTCCGGGTGTGCCCTGAATGTTGCCAAGCGCATAAACCTTTATGAATCCTACATCCCCTCCTTTTTTGTTTATTTGTGCTCGGCCATCTCATGGTAGCCATCAATTTGCATTTGCAAGCCAATTAACTCCCGGACAGGCAAGGTCATAACTCGTGGAGCCTGCCAGGGCGGGTCTCGACAAAGCCTTAACAAAAAGGAATACATTGTACACAGCAGCAGCAAAAAATAAGCTTAAAAAGGTAAAGTGTGATTGGCCTGGCCCCGATTAGCCATGCTAGAGTACTGGGAAGAGAGGTTCGAGTGAGCGGCGAGCATCATCTCATTCCCAATTTCCTCAGGGTGATGACATACTGGAATAAGGCACGTATCTAACAATTCTTCAGCTGCTACAAAATCAAATAAACAAAAGTGGGTAACATTTGCTATTGAAGCCAATCTTTCCCATAGGTTATATGTCATTTGGGCCTGTAACGGAGAAAGCGCTCCCGAATCAACCCCTCCAGGAAATAGCAGGCACAAAAGGCATACAACCAATACAGAATTAGCAATGATTTGGGCGAGAATTGCCACAAACAAAGTCTCAAGAGTCTCTGGCTGTTGGTTTGCTGCCAGTCTTCGTTGAGCCGCGGCGACCAATGCTTTTACTGCTCCCCATGTCACAGGCTGGCTTGGGACGCTACGCCTCTTCTGTTTCCGTCCCGCCGTTGTCGACCCGGGAGGCACCGCGGTCTCCTCCAAGGTCAGCTGAAAATCCGGTATGGGGTTCGACAGCCCTGGTGCCACGCCATGCTGTTTCAGTGCCGGTCGCACACACCAGGCCGGAGCCCACAACGGTCCTGCAGGGAGAAACACAGCAGCATATCCCCGACCCCAAGTAATTAAAGGCACTGGGCCCAGCCACTGCGGATCGGGCAGCTGATGGTAATAGACACGCGGTCTTTCCATTTGTGAAAATGCCGATCCGTGGGGGTCTGCTGATCTGCGTTCAGCGTTAAATTATTTAAAGGAAACAAAAGGATATGCAGTTGTTGCTGAATGTCTCCTAAGGTTCGGAGATGCAGCTCCCCTTGTTTTAATAGTTTGTCAAGCAAGGTTTTTAGCGTGCGATTTGCACGTTCAACAATGGCTTGGCCTGTGGAATTATAAGGGATCCCGTGTTTGAGATGGACGTCCCATTGGGCACAAAAGGTGAAAAGTGCTGTGGAGCAATAGGCTGGGGCATTATCCATTTTAATCTGGCTTGGGCGACCCATAACAGAAAAACAGGCTAGCAAATGGTGAATAACTTTAGCAGTGGCTTCCCCACGCCGTGGGGTTGCCCACAGAAACCCCGAATAAGTATCAACAGAAACATGTAAAAAGGAATAGGGGCGGAATTGTGGCACATGAGTGACATCCATTTGCCATAGCTGATTTGCTGCGGTACCTCTGGGGTTAACAGCATAAAAAAAGGTAGGGGCAGCAGCGGCACAGTGGGGGCAGGAACGAACAATAGAACGTGCATGATCAGCAGGAATATGAAATTGTCGGGCCAAAACAGAGGCAGACTGATGAAAAAAGGAATGGCTTTCAGTGGGGTCAGAAAAAAGGGAATTTACCTGACCACGTAACGCGCGATCGGCGCGCGCATTGCCTTCAATGAGTAGCCCAAGCAGAGGGGTATGACTGCGAATATGAGCAACAAAATAAGGGAAATTACGAGTGGTGATGAAATACTGTAAGGACAAAAACAGGCCAAGAAGGTCCGCATCGACCTGAGGGGTAATGAGGGCAAGGGGTAAATGATCAATTACCTGATAAACATAATGCGTGTCCATAATCAAATTAAAGGGACAATCAGCAAAAAATTGAAAGGCCAAAATAACAGCAGCTAATTCCAAGGACTAGTAAAGCTCTCCAAGCGCTGTGCATGCAAATATTGTTGTACAAGTGAATGAAGCGCTTTCAGCTTTTCTAGAGGGAGGGGCCACTGGTCAATCCATATGGGCTCTAAGGATTGCCATACCAATGGTAATGCGGATGGCAAGGTGGGTGAGGGAGGATTTTGGGCCATTATATATTAATATCGAGGGTGGTGTCCAGCTTTGTAAGTAAATCACGGCCCCAAATATTGAGGTGGACAGGGAGTACAAAAGGGCGGATTGTAGCAAGGGCACAGCCTCCTGGTTTAGAGACCGTGACCCAAGACAAACTTTGGCGCCCGGGTTTGCTACCCCTGATCCCCCACAACTCTTTAGAAGGAACTGTTGGCCAACCGACTGGCCACTCCGGATCACGAATCACCGTAACGTCAGCTCCAGTGTCCACCAACCCTGTAAAAGGAACATTATTTAAGAGAAGTGTTAACTGAGGTTTCGAGGGGCAGACCGACATTGTCAGAGCAACAAGTGGAGAGGACGTATTGTGAGACGGCGACTGAGACAGCGTCGATCCAAAGCCGTTCCCGCCCCGGGCTCGATCCTCTGCGGCTGGCACCTGATAGGGGACTAAAATCAATTGTGCAATTGACCGTCCACGCGGGAGCGATTGCGGAAGATGGGTCCACACCTGAACCTTAATAACACCAGTGTAATCAGCATCGATGACTCCTGGGATGACAAAAAAACCCTGTTTCCCAGCGTGTGAGCGAGGGAGAACCAGACCCACAAATCCGGCAGGGAGAGGTCCCGTCACCTGTGTAGGTATGGCGCAAACCTCCCCTGGCAACTGAAAATCAGCGTCCTCCTGCATAATCAAATCAAGCCCTGCACTTCCGGCAGTCGCCGCCCTCATGGAGTCTATGGATTTTAAGGCAGAGGAACAGTTGTCTGAGTGGGAAACACCCCCGTTTGGCCCTGGGTTCGGGGGGGACCCGTCGTGCGGTTTCCTGACCCGCTACGACACTGATTAGCCCAGTGATAGCCCTTCCGACACTTGGGGCACTTCTTTGAGGGGCGGGCGGGCGCCGTCGATGAGCGGCACTCCCGCTGAAAGTGACCCTCCTTACCACAGCGGTAACAACGCTTCCCCTCCTTCCCGGTTTTTCGCAGGGCGGCAGCCAGAACTCCAGCCTTATGTGCTTGGGTTCCGATGTTTTGGCACGCCCGCAGCATGTCCGACAGCTCTAGAATTCCAGAGGCTTGTGCAGCCTGGAGAGCACAGCGGCAATCCTCGTTTGCATTTTCAACCGCCATTTTTAACAGGATCTCCTGAGCTGCCGCAGGGTTATCCACCTGTCGGAGGATAGCCTCCTGCAATCTGTTGGTAAAATCCATAAAGGACTCTGATGCACCCTGACGGATACTGGCAAAGCTTTTAGTAGGCCTGCCCGAATCCGGGACCTTCCGGAAAGCATGCTGGGCGCAGGTGGAAATAATGGGGAAGACGGCCTGAGGGAGTTGAGACTGCAGCTGCACGGTAGCAAACTGGCCCTCCCCTGCCAACTGCTCATAAATGACACCTTGCTCTCTATATACCTGGGCTTGGCGTTCCGCCATCTGCCGATACTCACTAAGCCAAATAACATACTGACTGGGCGTCAGCATCATGCGCAACAGTGCCTTCCAATCTTCAGGGATCAGGGTGTACCCAGTACCTAGCCCTTCAATGAGACCCCGCACATACGTGCTAGTCAGGCCGAACTCGCGAATTGCTTTCTTTACCTCTCTGATCACCGAGGAAGGCAAACTGACCCAGTCTGCAACCTGGTTGCCCTGGCCATCATCCTGCCAGGTCACCGGACAAACTGAGACCAGATCAGCCAGCTCCTCTGCTGTAAGATCTGAGCGAGTCTTCGCTGCGTGAACCATTTGTTGCACCAGCGAAAGCCCTTGAGCAGATGCAGACGACCCCCCGGGGGGCCCCGGAGCATGGAGCCCCACGAGCGGAGGGCGATCACACACTGGCTCCGGTGGGGAAGGCCAGGGAGGCGGTGGTAATAGAGGCACTGGGGGCGAAGCAGGGGGAGGGATGGTTGCAGGAGCGGACGGGGGTGGTGGGATTGGCAGCCCCTCTATTGGCGCGGGAGAGGGTCTTTCTGAGGTGACACACCGTGTTGCATCGGTAGGAGGGGGGGTGGCTGCAGGAGCGGACGGGCGTGGCGAGATCACCAGCCTCGCGAGGGAGGGCCTGTCCGGGGCGACACGCTGTATCGCGTCGCGGCAGAGGTGCCAGGCATGTAAAGCCTGCACGGACGCCCGAGGCTCTTCGTGCAATGTCTGGCCCAACCGCTCCCAGTCCGCTAGCTTAAGGGTTCCGGCTTCAGGGTACCACGGGCACTGGGCACTCACCTCCTGTAGCAGGAGAGTGAGTTCTCGAGTGGGGCAATCATGCTGAGCCTTACGCAGCAAATACTGTAGCTCATTGCGGTGTTGCACTTGCAAAGCAGAGAGGGAGCTTCCCATACTTACCACAACGAAAAATACTCACCGGGATCCACGAAGCGGATGAGTGACGCGTCTGAAACCCTTGCCGGGCGAGGTGAGTGCTGAGGGCCCCACGTTTGGGCGCCAGTTGTGGCGGTTCAATGACAAGACAGAATACAGCTTTTAGCAAGCAAGCAGGCTGGTCTCTGCTAACGGGCTTCCGCCTGTCAGCTTTCCACCTTCCCCTTTATTCTCTCTCTCTCCCCCCGCGCATTACATTCTCCAACAGATAAAAGGAATACACTGGCTTTGTTTAACATTCTTATTTACCAATTTCTATCTACCGCATTCCTTGCTCTCGGGCCTTGAGCCCAGTCCTGAGAGGCTTCCCACGATACATATCATCTTGGCGAGATTCCAAGGTTGATGCCCTTGGATGGAGCAGTGTGTGCACTACTCCTACACAACACTCCGGGTGTGCCCTGAATGTTGCCAAGCGCATAAACCTTTATGAATCCTACATACAACCTTTTTCGTTTTAAGTGCCAGCCATCTGGTTCCATTTTGGTTTACGTGGAGCCCACCCTTCCTGTACAGGCTCCCCCTTTCCCAAACGTTTCCCCAGTTCCTAATAAATCTAAACCCCTCCTCCTCCCTACACTATCGTCTCATCCACGCATTGAGACCCTGCAGTTCTGACTGTCCCTGTGCGCAGAACTGGGAGCATCTCAGAGAATGCTACTATGGGGGTCCTGGACTTCAATCTCTTACCTAGCAGCCTAAATTTGGCCTCCAGGACCTCTCTCCTATCCTTCCCTATGTCACTGGTACTGTGGCAGATTGCCGGCACTACTACGATGGGTCTCACGCTTTCTCTTCGGGGGGGGGGGGGTTCAGGGCACCATTTCTTGCTCCTATTAACTGCCCCACTAGTGTCCTAGAGGAGGGGAATGGAGAGGAGAGGGAGGGACCCGGGCCCACCATCTACTGCGGGTCCCAGCCCAGGGGCCCTAGGGATAGCAGTAAACCACTAGAACTAGCAGTTCCTTCCCCTGGGCTACGTCCCTCTCCTGCCCTTCAGCTTGTGGGGCTTCCTGCCCTCCCTCTGCACAAACCAGGTGTCCCTTTACCCAGGGTCTTGGTCTTCTTAGCCCACCACAGCACTTCTCCAAACTCTCCTCTGCTTCCCTCCAAACTGCTCTCTGCTTCAACCAATCCACTCTGCTTCAACTCCTCCAAACTGCTCTCTGCTCCCACATCAATGCACTCCGCTTCAACTCCTCCTCTTGGCTGATTGAAGCAGGGGGGTTTTATCATGTGACTGGCTTCAGGTGCTTTAATTAATTTATAGCAAACTTTCTTCCCTCTGCAGGGAATAAGGCTCCCTTCTAACACACTCCTGCTGCCCTCTGGCCATGCTGTATCACAGTACCTACATGTACCATGATCACCAGCTCCTCCCCAGCACCACACATAGGCCTATCTAGATGCCCTGAGAGATCCACAACCTTCGCACCAGGCAGGCAAGTCACCATGCGGTTCTCCTGGTCATCGCAAACCCAGCGATCTATGTTTCTAATGATTGAATCGCCCATTACTAATTCCTGTCTCTTCCTAATAACTGGAGTTCCCTCCCCCAGAGAGGTAAACTCAGTGTGAGAGGATACCCCAACATCATCTGGAAGGAGGGTCCCAACTATAGGATCATTTCCCTCTGCTCTAGTTGGATGTTCTCCTGTCCTAAGGCTTTCATCCTCCTCCACAGCACAGAGGCTGTCAGACTGGGGTGGGACCGTTCTAGTGTGTCCCGGAAAGTCTCATCTCTGTACCTCTCTGTCTCCCTTAGCTCCTCCAGCTCAGCCACCCTGGTCTCCAGAGCCCATACACAGTCTCTGAGGGCCAGGAGCTCCTTGCACCGAATGCACACACATGCCACCTGCCCATAGGGCAGGTAATCATACATGCTGCGTTGGGTGCAATAAACTGGGTAGTCCCCACTCTGTTGCTGGACTTCTGCCTGCATTCTCTTTTTACTCCTGAAGCTTGTTCCTTTGTTGTTGTTTTGTTTGTATCAGGGGGTGGTTTGGGCTTTAAGTTTAAAGAAGTTTAAGGAATGGTAAGTGTATGTAGCTCCCCCCCTCACTCTCTCCCTGTAAACTTCCTCGCAAAACTCCCGTTAGTCGCTCCTGTTTGCTAGCTGCTCTGGTCGCTTAGGAGCAGGCTTTTTAAAGCCCTGGTCTTCCTGAGTAGCCCCGGCCCCTGCTTAAGGGTTGATGGGTGCTAAAGGGCTTAGGGATCAAAGCTTCGTTAAGAAGCTTTCAGTTCTCAGCCTTGCCTAGCAGGCCACTAGGCTCAGCACCCACACCCTGTGCCCCTGCCCAGACATAACACAGTCTATCCCCCTCTAACGTCCCCCCTCATCCCCCTGACCCATAACCCCAGCTCCCTGCCCCCACTCAGCACAAACAGGCACTCCCTGACTCCCCTCCCCCCTGCCATGGGGGCTGTTGCACTCATTGGTGCAATGAGCATGTTAGGTCTCAGAGGGAGCTGGGAGGGGAAGTTCTCTCTTGTGGGACTTGTCCCCCTGAGCATAAGGGCCAAGGGGGGGGCAGCATCTCTCCCCTGGGGCTCCTGAAGAGGGACATACCTGGGCTCCTGCTCCAGTGTGTCTGTCTGCTCTGGTCTCTCAGTCTGCCCCTCCCAACTAGGGATACGCGTGCCGTCTGCCGTGTGCAGACGGGGGAGCGTCCCTACCAGTGCGCTGCCTGCGGCAAGCGCTTCAACCACAGCTCCACGCTGGCAGCGCACCGGCGCATTCACACCGGGGAGCGGCCCTACTGCTGTGGACAGGGTGGGGAGAGCTTCACCTACAGCTCCGTGCTGGCCAAGCACCAGAGCGCCCATGCCGGCCTGCGCCCCTTTCCTCTGCGCCTGGTGCGGCAAGAGCTTCGCCTCCTGCCCAGCGCTGGCCACGCACCAGCGGGTCCACACCGGTGAGCGCCCTTTCCACTGCACTGACTGCGGCAAGAGCTTCTGGGGGAGCTCCAGCCTGGCAGAGCATCGGCGGCTGCACACCGGGGAGCGCCCCTTCTGCTGCCCCCAGTGTCCCAAGGCCTACACCTCCAGCTCCATGCTGGCCAAACACCTGCACTCCACTCATGCTGGCCCGGGGCCCTGCCGCAGTGCGGGGAGGCCTGCACCTCCCTGGCAGTCCGGACCAGGCATCCCACGGCACAGAGGCACCCAACCGCTGCCCTGACTGTGGCCACGAGCTGAGCTCCACACCGGCATGGCCACATTGGGGTGCTGCCCTACCATTGTGGGGGTGTGTGGCAAAGCCTTCAGCCGGAGCATGGGGCTAGTGGAGCCCACACTGTCGCCCTCTCTGCACCCACGGATTCTGCTCCGGCTCAGAGCTGCGCTCCCACCTGCTCACCCACTCCAGGGACAAGCCCCACATTTGTGGTGCCTGCGGGAGGGCCTTTGCCCGCCGTGCCCACCTGGCTGGGCGCTGGCACACCGGCGAGCGGCCCTGCCTCTGCCCTGACTACGGCAAGGGCTTCCACAACAGCTTGGTGCCGACCCGGCACAGAGCCAGCCATGCCACCCACTGGCCCTTTCCTGCGCCAGCTGCGGCAAAGGCTTCAGCCAAAGCTCGGACCTGCTCCGGTACCAGCGCATCCGCACCGGGGAGCGGCCCTACCACTCTGCCCAGTGCGGGAAGGGTTTTGCCCACAGTGCTGGCCTCCCGGCGCACTGCTGGACCCACTGGGGGCAGGACGGTCCCAGGGAGGTGCCTCCCAAAGAGAGAGAGCTTGTCACTGACTCATAGCTGCACTGCAGACCTCGAGCAAAACCAGAGTTGGGCCCTAACTGAAGACCAGGGCCATGTCTATGCAGCAGCGTTGGCTGCTCTTGCCATTTTCGGTGCATTGCCTTGTCATGTAAAGGTGGAAGCTCCTGAATTGATGTGGTTATGGCGGAACCTCAGCTTCCATTTCAAAACAAATTGTCTCTTTCTAGCCCCTGTGGCTTTGGGGAAAAGAACCAACCTATGGTCAGATCACCCCAAGTTATACCAGCTAATGATCTGGGTGGAAATAACAGGCAGTGTTTGTGTTGCTGCATCACCACCTCTTGCCATTTTTATTCCCCACCGTGCAATGTGTGGTGGGTTGTGTTGGTTTTTTAAGCCACCCGTTCCCAGAGTCACATAATGATAGGAGAAATCCGTCTGTGCATCGATCCATCTATTCCCCTCTCTCTAGATAGATGTAAGCAGAGTCAGGATGGGCTCCACCCTGACATCTGGTGGTGAGGTGTGGCAAGTAGTGGAAAAGAACTTCAGGGGCTGATCTCAATTTGCATAGGCACACCCACCCCGCCTAGAATGAGGCCATAACTGCCCAAATGGTCACTTTGGCTGTTGTGGGATCCCCAGTGTCTTTGTTATTGGGGCGGGAAGAGTAAATTGTTATTACCCTGATTATGGGAACTGTGCTTGGAACTGTACTTGGCCTTTTGTTATGATGGAGGGACTCACCATCAACTGAGTAGCACTCGCTAGGCAAGGGACATGGGTTCCAAAACTCTGTGAAGGGAGAGAGACTTGAGACAGGTATTAGTACTTGGTGGTGTGGGCCCCTTTGTGAGGGCCTGAAGCACCAATTGCACCTCTGTCTCTCTCCACTGTGGAATGTCAGAGCTAATGTTGGGTCTATTAAGAGTCTTGCTACAGGTACTGTGCTGCATTCACTTTGGCCTTATGGTGCACCAGCACTAAGGCCCCCACTACTATGAGCTGAAATCACTGAGAGCTGAAATCACTAAGAGCTGAAATCACTGAGCACTGTGTCAAGTAGTGGGGAGCCGGAAGATCTAGAGTGCAGTGGTGCTGTTCGTGAGACGGCGAGCTGTGCAGAGCGGAGCCGTTCACGAGACGGCTAGCTGAGCAGAGCTGTTCGTGGGACAGCGGTGTGTTCGCGAGACGCCGAGCTGAGCAGAGCTGTTCGTGGGACGGCGAGCTGTGCAGAGTGGAGCCGTTCGTGAGACAGCGGTGTGATCGTGAGACGGCGAGCTGAGCCGAGCTGTTCGTGAGACGGCGAGCTGTGCAGAGGGAGCCGGTCGTGGTGGAGCGGAGCCGTTCGTGAGACAGCGGTGTGTTCGTGAGACGGCGAGCTGAGCCGAGCTGTTCGTGAGACAGCGAGCTGTGCCGAGCGGAGCCGGTCGTGGTGGAGCGGAGCCGTTCGTGAGACGGCAAGCTGAGCAGAGCTGTTCGTGAGACGGCGAGCTGTGCAGAGTGGAGCCGGTCGTGGTGGAGCGGAGCCGTTCGTGAGACAGCGTAGCAGAGCAGAGCCCTGTGGGGCAGTCAGCTTCAGGACACGTAAGGTACCCCCTACCTCTTTCCCCCACACACAGGCACATTTTAGCCAGACTGGGGAGTAACACTCTGCAGATGAACTTTTGAACTCTGGGGCTGGACTTTTTGGATTTTGGGTGATTTGAGGATTGCTGGACTCAAGAGACATTTGGGTTCTGGGACTCAAGAACCCGAGGGAAAGGATGTGGCCCAATTTTCTGGGGTGGGTCTTTGCTCATGGTTTGGTTAATGAACACTAGTTGTGGTGTTTTCCCAATTTAATGCTGATGTCGTTTACCTCATGTTATTAAAGATTCTCTACTACACCGAGACTCCGTGCTTGCGAGAGGGGAAGTATTGCCTCTTCGAGGCGCCCAGGGGGTGTGTAAGATTTTCCCAGGTCACTGGGTGGGGGCTCGAGCCAGTTTTGTATTTGCTTTGATGAGAGGGAACCCCTGTGTACTGAACCCGGCCCTTGCTGCTATCAACTTGGCCTGGCAGAAGGGTTACATATAGATATATCCATCCCCACATTACACACACCCCCTTCTCTTTCTTAGGGTCAACTGGCATTTTTTTTTAAAAAAAAGTCAGTTTCTGGTAGAGCTGATTGGGAATTTTCCAGGTAAAGGCTTCTTTGCTGGAAAAGGCCCGTTCGTCGATAATGCACCTGTTCGCGGGAAAGGGCTGATTTCAACAAATCTCCCAATTTGAAAAAAAAATTGAATAAACAATTTGGAGTTGTCCGCATTTTTGAAATGAAAAGTTTCATTTTGTGGTCCGAAATGACTTTTCACTTCCAAATTTTAGTTAATTTATTACTCAAAAGTCAAAAATCTAAACAAAAGATTTTAAAACCATTGAAACGAAACATGTTGATTGACTAGGTCCAAACCAATGATGAGATATCAATATGTGAAAAAGTGTTCAAGATTTGGACTTTTTATCCCAATTTGGGACAGGGAAAATTTTTCGAAAGCTCAGACTCTTGTGGGACTGTGGTCCAGCTCTAGTTTCTAGTCCTCATGGGGATTGAAATTGGAAAATCATAGAATATCAGGGTTGGAAGGGACCTCACGAGGTCATCTAGTCCAACCCCCTGCTCAAAGCAGGAACAGTCCGCAGTTTTTGCCCCACATCCCTAAATGGTCTCTTCAAGGATTGACTCACAACCCTGGGTTTAGCAGGCCAATGGTCAAACCAGTGAGCTATCCCTCCCCTAAAATATGACCCCTAAAGGCTCCAAAGCCAGAAGGTGAATAAACAGAACTCCCAAATGTATTATTTTTTTAAAATCCAGTCACTCGCTATTTTGGTGACAGGTTTCAGAGCGGCAGCCATGTTAGTCTGTAGCAGCAAAAACAACGAGGAGTCCTTGTGGTATCTTAGAGACTAACACATTTATTTGGGCACGAAAGCTTATGCCCAAATAAATGTGTTAGTCTCTAAGATGCCACAAGGACTCCTCGTTGTTTTCATTATTTTGGGGGGCCATGTGCCCCCTGATTGGAGAGTGCTGTATCTGTGTTAGGACAATGTAAAACCATTGTGGGAGCTCAGGCGCTCAGTAGAAATAACCCAGGGCAATGTGAGTGTTTTGGCTGCCAGGCCGGATTGCTGTGTGGAATTAACAGACTTGTGAGGTGGTGCCTGGCTCAGACTGGTTTCCGTGAATCTCTGGATGGGGAGTGAAGTAGCTGGGCTGGGATTGCTACTGGAAGGAAAGAATTTCCAGTAACTTATTACAATTATATTATTTATTTATTGTATCATGGTAGCACCTCGGAGTCTAAGTCAAGGACCAAGACTCCATTGTGCCAGGCACTGTACAAACAGAACAAAAAAATCCTGCCTCACAGAGGTGACAGTCTAAACATAAGACAAGAGACAACCAGTGGATCCAGACAGACAGAAGAAGGAGCCCAGACAGTCATCAGTGCGCTGGTCTGGAAATTGCTTATTGTCGGGTAAGGGACAGGGCCCTGGCCACGGAGAACAATTTTATTCATTGTGGAGATAAATAACACAACTGGGTGTAAATGCTAGCCCTGCTTGGTGTAAATCCCACCCTTTGCTGTACTTTTCTTATTCTAGCTTGCATGCAGGTGGCTACATGTAGCTAGCAACCCTGCAGTGATCCTGATGCTCCTGCTACGAGTCATAGAATCATAGAATATCAGGGTTGGAAGGGACCTCAGGAGGTCATCTAGTCCAACCCCCTGCTCAAAGCAGGACCAATCCCCAATTAAATCATCCCAGCCAGTCCATAGGCTGTAAATAATAATTATTAATACACTTTTTTTTTAAATGGAAATTGGAAATTGTTCCATTACGGGAGTGTTCTAGCCTCCCTGGAGCACACAGTGTTAGCATGAGATTTTATTGCAAATCTGGGGATTGGACATGGAGCCAGCGTGTTCCCAGTCTCCAAACCCTGCCAGTCCTGTAGGGCTGGGCTAAGGGAGGGGCCTTCTTGTTCCACCCCACGACATCTGGGTCCTGAGCCTGGCTGTGGCCCATGTGTGAGCAGGGTGAGTTCCCGTCTGCAGCCCCGGAGGATCTCCCTAGCTAGGCAGTAAGTGGGGGCATGAATCATAGAATCATAGAATATCAGGGTTGGAAGGGACCCCAGAAGGTCATCTAGTCCAACCCCCTGCTTGAAGCAGGACCAATTCCCAGTTAAATCATCCCAGCCAGGGCTTTGTCAAGCCTGACCTTAAAAACCTCTAAGGAAGGAGATTCTACCACCTCCCTAGGTAACGCATTCCAGTGTTTCACCACCCTCTTAGTGAAAAAGTTTTTCCTAATATCCAATCTAAACCTCCCCCATTGCAACTTGAGACCATTACTCCTCGTTCTGTCATCTGCTACCATTGAGAACAGTCTAGAGCCATCCTCTTTGGAACCCCCTTTCAGGTAGTTGAAAGCAGCTATCAAATCCCCCCTCATTTTTCTCTTCTGCAGACTAAACAATCCCAGCTCCCTCAGCCTCTCTTCATAAGTCATGTGCTCTAGACCCCTAATCATTTTTGTTGCCCTTCGCTGGACTCTCTCCAATTTATCCACATCCTTCTTGTAGTGTGGGGCCCAAAACTGGACACAGTACTCCAGATGAGGCCTCACCAGTGTCGAATAGAGGGGAACGATCACGTCCCTCGATCTGCTCGCTATGCCCCTACTTATACATCCCAAAATGCCATTGGCCTTCTTGGCAACAAGGGCACACTGTTGACTCATATCCAGCTTCTCGTCCACTGTCACCCCTAGGTCCTTTTCCGCAGAACTGCTGCCTAGCCATTCGGTCCCTAGTCTGTAGCGGTGCATTGGATTCTTCCATCCTAAGTGCAGGACCCTGCACTTATCCTTATTGAACCTCATCAGATTTCTTTTGGCCCAATCCTCCAATTTGTCTAGGTCCTTCTGTATCCTATCCCTCCCCTCCAGCGTATCTACCACTCCTCCCAGTTTAGTATCATCTGCAAATTTGCTGAGAGTGCAATCCACACCATCCTCCAGATCATTTATGAAGATATTGAACAAAACCGGCCCCAGGACCGACCCCTGGGGCACTCCACTTGACACCGGCTGCCAACTAGACATGGAGCCATTGATCACTACCCGTTGAGCCCGACAATCTAGCCAGCTTTCTACCCACCTTATAGTGCATTCATCCAGCCCATACTTCCTTAACTTGCTGACAAGAATACTGTGGGAGACCGTGTCAAAAGCTTTGCTAAAGTCAAGAAACAATACATCCACTGCTTTCCCTTCATCCACAGAACCAGTAATCTCATCATAAAAGGCGATTAGATTAGTCAGGCATGACCTTCCCTTGGTGAATCCATGCTGACTGTTCCTGATCACTTTCCTCTCATGTAAGTGCTTCAGGATTGATTCTTTGAGGACCTGCTCCATGATTTTTCCAGGGACTGAGGTGAGGCTGAGTGGCCTGTAGTTCCCAGGATCCTCCTTCTTCCCTTTTTTAAAGATTGGCACTACATTAGCCTTTTTCCAGTCATCCGGGACTTCCCCCGTTCGCCACGAGTTTTCAAAGATAATGGCCAAGGGCTCTGCAATCACAGCCGCCAATTCCTTCAGCACTCTCGGATGTAACTCGTCCGGCCCCATGGACTTGTGCACGTCCAGCTTTTCTAAATAGTCCCTAACCACCTCTATCTCCACAGAGGGCTGGCCATCTCTTCCCCATTCTGTGATGCCCAGCGCAGCAGTGCAGAGAGGTGCAGGGGAGGTGCAGGGGAGACGCAGAGAGTTGCAGCCAGAGGTGGCCCCAGGAAGGGAGAGAAACAGCAGATTAGTAGAGCTGGTGAGCTTTGGAGTTGCAAAAGAGTTCTTAGAATTAGTCCACCGTTTGAGTCCAATGTTCCATACCAGGGTATTCCAAATGGGACTGGAGATCTCAATCTTGCAGCTCAACACTTCCCCGGATAAAGCATAAGCAAATTTGAATAAAAAGGATCAGGTCCCAAGAATTCTTTATACAGGTCCTGGACAGCACAGAGTTCTTGAATGAACAATAGGCCTTTGATGTAACTTTTTGTTTCCCAAACATTACTGGTAATTAACTACATGGATTAACATAAGGTAATTTATCCATTAAGCAGTTCATCACAAACTTTAAAGAGACATATAGACAATGATATTATCACACTCACATTTCATCTAAATGTTAATTGTCCCTTTTGATCTCTCAATCAAAGCTATAGTAATAGACAGGAATTGTTTGTTTACATGGTTAACATCTAACAATATAGGAGTAAACACATACAATTAGTATTACCTCTGTTCTCTGACAAATTAGGTTTGCATTTCAATGTTCTAGCCTATCTAACATGGAACAGCCCTAATGACCATTTACATACTTTTCTAACAGGTTTCAGAGTAACAGCCTTGTTAGTCTGTATTTGCAAAAAGAAAAGGAGGACTTGTGGCACCTTAGAGACTAACCAATTTATTTGAGCATAAGCTTTCGTGAGCTACAGCTCACTTCATCGGATGCATACTGTGGAAAATACAGAAGACGTTTTTATACACACAAACCATGAAAAAATGGGTGATTATCACTACAAAAGGTTTTCTCTCCCCCCACCCCACTCTTCTGCTGGTAATAGCTTATGTAAAGTGATCACTCTCCTTACAATGTGTATGATAATCCAGGTGGGCCATTTCCAGCACAAATCCAGGGTTTAACAAGAACATCTGGGGGGGGGGGGTAGGAAAAACAAGGGGAAATAGGTTACCTTGCATAATGACTTAGCCACTCCCAGTCCCTATTCAAGCCTAAGTTAATTGTATCCAATTTGCAAATGAATTCCAATTCAGCAGTCTCTCACTGGAGTCTGGATTTGAAGTTTTTCTGTTCTAATATCGCAACTTTCATGTCTGTAATCGCGTGACCAGAGAGATTGAAGTGTTCTCCGACTGGTTTATGAATGTTATAATTCTTGACATCTGATTTGTGTCCATTTATTCTTTTACGTAGAGACTGTCCAGTTTGACCAATGTACATGGCAGAGGGGCATTGCTGGCACATGATGGCATATATATTTTGGTAGATGTGCAGGTGAACGAGCTTCTGATAGTGTGGCTGATGTTGTTAGGCCCTGTGATGGTGTCCCCTGAATAGATATGTGGGCACAGTTGGCAACGGGCTTTGTTGCAAGGATAGGTTCCTGGGTTAGTGGTTCTGTTGTGTGGTATGTGGTTGCTGGTGAGTATTCGCTTCAGGTTGGGGGGCTGTCTGTAGGCAAGGACTGGCCTGTCTCCCAAGATTTGTGAGAGTGTTGGGTCATCCTTCAGGATAGGTTGTAGATCCTTGATAATGGATCATCAAGGATCTACCGGATTATCAAGGATCAAGATCACACAAACTTCCTCGTGGCTGGACTTTACTAAAACTAGACAAGCCATTTACAACACACACTTTGCTTCTCTACAAAAGAAAAAGGACACTAAACTTTCTGAACTACTACATGCCACAAGGGGCCACAGCAATGGCCCCCTCAACCCACCCAGCAATATTGTTAACCTATCCAACTATACTCTTAGGACAGCTGCTTCTGCTGGGCTATCTCGGGGCCTCTCCTTCTGCCCCTCCACCTCCACGAACATGATACAGTTCTGTGGTGACCTAGAATCCTATTTTCGACGTCTCCGACTCAAGGAATATTTCCAACACACCTCTGAACAACATACTAATCCACAGAGGCCTCCCTACCAACACTACAAAAAGAAGGATTCTGGGTGGACTCCTCCTGAAGGTCGAGACAGCAGACTGGACTTCTACATAGAGTGCTTCCGCCGACGGGCACGGGCTGAAATTGTGGAAAAGCAGCATCACTTGCCCCATAACCTCAGCCGTGCAGAACACAATGCCATCCACAGCCTCAGAAACAACTCTGACATCATAATCAAAAAGGCTGACAAAGGAGGTGCTGTTGTCATCATGAATAGGTCGGAATATGAACAAGAGGCTGCTCGGCAGCTCTCCAACACCACTTTCTACAAGCCATTACCCTCTGATCCCACTGAGAGTTACCAAAAGAAACTACAGCATTTGCTCAAGAAACTCACTGAAAAAGCACAAGATCAAATCCGCACAGACACACCCCTGGAACCCTGACCTGGGATATTCTATCTACTACCCAAGATCCATAAACCTGGAAATCCTGGGCGCCCCATCATGTCAGGCATTGGCACCCTGACAGCAGGATTGTCTGGCTACGTAGACTCCCTCCTCAGGCCCTACGCTACCAGCACTCCCAGCTATCTTCGAGACACCACTGACTTCCTGAGGAAACTACAATCCATCGGTGATCTTCCTGAAAACACCATCCTGGCCACTATGGATGTAGAAGCCCTCTACACCAACATTCCACACAAAGATGGACTACAAGCCGTCAGGAACACTATCCCCGATAATGTCACGGCTAACCTGGTGGCTGAACTTTGTAACTTTGTCCTTACCCATAACTATAACTACTTGCGCTACATTGATGACATATTCATCATCTGGACCCATGGAAAAGAAGCCCTTGAGGAATTCCACCATGATTTCAACAATTTCCATCCCACCATCAACCTCAGCCTGGTCCAGTCCACACAAGAGATCCACTTCCTGGACACTACAGTGCTAATAAACGATGGTCACATAAACACCACCCTATACCGGAAACCTACTGACCGCTATTCCTACCTACATGCCTCCAGCTTTCACCCTGACCACACCACACGATCCATCGTCTACAGCCAAGCTCTGCGATACAACCGCATTTGCTCCAACCCCTCAGACAGAGACAAACACCTACAAGATCTCTATCAAGCATTCTTACAACTACAATACCCACCTGCAGAAGTGAAGAAACAGATTGATAGAGCCAGAAGAGTTCCCAGAAGTCACCTACTACAGGACAGGCCTAACAAAGAAAATAACAGAACGCCACTAGCCGTCACCTTCAGCCCCCAACTAAAACCCCTCCAACGCATTATCAAGGATCTACAACCTATCCTGAAGGATGACCCAACACTCTCACAAATCTTGGGAGACAGGCCAGTCCTTGCCTACAGACAGCCCCACAACCTGAAGCGAATACTCACCAGCAACCACATACCACACAACAGAACCACTAACCCAGGAACCTATCCTTGCAACAAAGCCCGTTGCCAACTGTGCCCACATATCTATTTAGGGGACACCATCACAGGGCCTAATAACATCAGCCACACTATCAGAGGCTCGTTCACCTGCACATCTACCAATGTGATACATGCCATCATGTGCCAGCAATGCCCCTCTGCCATGTACATTGGTCAAACTGGACAGTCTCTACGTAAAAGAATAAATGGACACAAATCAGATGTCAAGAATTATAACATTCATAAACCAGTCGGAGACCATTTCAATCTCTCTGGTCACGCGATTACAGACATGAAAGTTGCGATATTAGAACAGAAAAACTTCAAATCCAGACTCCAGTGAGAGACTGCTGAATTGGAATTCATTTGCAAATTGGATACAATTAACTTAGGCTTGAATAGAGACTGGGAGTGGCTAAGTCATTATGCAAGGTAACCTATTTCCCCCTGTTTTTTCCTACCCCTCCCCCCCGACGTTCTTGTTAAACCCTGGATTTGTGCTGGAAATGGCCCACCTTGATTATCATACATATTGTAAGGAGAGTGATCACTTTAGATAAGCTATTACCAACAGGAGAGTGGGTTTGTGTGTGTGTGTGGGGGGGGGGGGGGAGAAAACCTGGATTTGTGCTGGAAATGGCCCACCTTGATTATCATACACATTGTAAGGAGAGTGATCACTTTACATAAGCTATTACCAGCAGAAGAGTGGGGTGGGGGGAGAGAAAACCTTTTGTAGTGATAATCACCCATTTTTTCATGGTTTGTGTGTATGAAAATGTCTTCTGTATTTTCCACAGTATGGATCCGATGAAGTGAGCTGTAGCTCACGAAAGCTCATGCTCAAATAAATTGGTTAGTCTCTAAGGTGCCACAAGTACTCCTTTTCTTTATACTTTTCTAACATGTCTCTAAAGGTTGAATCTGGGTCATTTAGCCTGTGAGCTCCTTAACCCTTTCTGGCCATGTGTCACACCAGGGACTCCACACGGGGTAGAGACCTCACAAATGCAATGAGTGTGAGAGACGTTTCAGTCTCAGCTCAGACTTCAGAGGATTCACATGGGAGGGAACCCCTACAAATGCAGTGAGTGTAGGGAAAGCTACAATCCCCACACACACCTTATTGAGTACCCAGGAATCGACAAGGAAGAGAGATTCCACAAGTGCCCCAAATGTGAGGAAAGCAGCAGCAGCTCATACATTCTCAGATATGAGAGAATCCACATGAGAGAGAGAGAGAGACGCTATAACGGTCCAGGGTTTGGGGAAAGTTTCCACAAGAACAGGTTTCAGAGTAGCAGCCGTGTTGGTCTGTATTCGCAAAAAGAAAAGGAGGACTTGTGGCACCTTAGAGACTAACCAATTTATTTGAGCATAAGCTTTCATGAGCTACAGCTCACTTCATCGGATGCATGACTTCCACAAGAAGTCACACCTTACTGAACACCAGAGAATCCACACAAGAGAGAGACCCTGCAAATCTCCTGAGTATGGCAAATGCCTCAGTCACTTCTCAGTTTGTATTAGGCATCAGAAAATCCACCCAAGGCAGAAACCCCATAAGTGACCTGACTAGAGATGAGCCAAGTGAACAGCACTATGGCTGATTTGCACCAAGCTCACAGGCAGGGCCGTCCCTTGGGTATGCGAATCAGGGTGACAGCCTCGCACTTTGGGGGGCCCAGGGTGGGGAGGTGAGGCGGGAGGTGTGTGGGTGAGTGGGGTGAGGAGGCGAATAGGAGGTGAGCGGCAGGCGGGCAGGCAGGTGGGGGGGAGCGAGGAGGAGCCCCCCTACCAGAACCTCCCCCTCCCCCCAGTGCCTCCTGCCCAACAGCGGGCCCCACCGATCAGCGCCTCCCCCTTCCTCCCAGCGCCTGCCGCGGATCAGCTGTCAGGAGGCGCTGGGAGGGAGGGGGGAGGAGCAAGGGCCTAGCGCGCTCAGGGGATGGGGCGGAACTGGGCAGGGAAGAGGTGGGGCAGAGGTGGGGCTTTGGGGGAAGAGGTGGAGTGGGGGTGGGGCCTGGGGGGAGCCGGTGGGAGCACCCCTCCGGCAGATAGGCGCCGAGTTTCTAATGTCCCTAATGTCTGCTCACAGGGTTTGGCAAGGCTGGAGAGGCCACGTAACAAGGGCATGTAGTAGTTATGTGAGCAGAGAACAAAATCACCATCCTGGGCTAGAATCGTGTAGAGCCTCTGTGTGAGCCATGGCAAACGGGGAGCCTTGAAGGGTTCCTGGGGGAGCCAGCCACGAGTGTTGGGGAAAATTGTTTAATAGATATGCCCCTGTTTTTAACCTCCTCAGAGGCTATCAAACTAGGTTTAAAAATAATCTGGGTTTTATCTATGGGCCTGCGTCTTACATTGCTGCTGCTGCAGCTGCTGAAAACCTCTCCACTCCTGCCGCTGTGCCCCGGCTCTCAGATGTCTGAAGATTGTCATATGTGGCTCGAATGGTCAGTAAGTTTGGTCACCCCTGCTATAGTCCCTCTCCATATCTATATTCAGGTGGGACATGGAAGCAGAATTGATCCCTGGCTCCATCTCCCATTGGAAAGGGACTGGGGTTCAGTGCCTGATATCGCAATTTCCACAGCAATCATTTGGGTCTGATGCTTTGACACTTCCTGGGGGCATCCTGGGTTGTGAGGCAGTTTGCTCCACCCGCCCTTAGCGTGAGGAAGCTTTGTCTGTGCCTGCCAGGGGCCAGCTCCCCAACTCTATCAGCCCCAGGTAACACAAGCACTCCCTTCTTGGCTTCACAGGCCCCACTATCACTCTGCAGGTTAGCAATAGGCAGACAGCCCCACAATGTCCTCCGAGAGTCCCCCGAGTCCACTGGACATGCACAGTGTTCACTGATCTGTTGCTTCCAAAGAAGCAGTATACTCCATCTTACCAGTTTCACCTCAGGTCACTGCTCTGCTTAAATCACAGCACTCAGATTTGTTTAGAGTGAAATCAAGCATGAGTTTATTTAACAAAGCACAGAGATCCAACTAGTAGCAAGTAGAAGTGTTGGGACCAAATGGGTACATATAAAATAAAACCATAACTCACAATCTAGAGCCTAGATTTAATTAAAAAGATATTCTCATGTCTAATAAAGTTATTGCTCACCCAAAATCCCTGCAGTGCTTTCCAGCCAGGCTGGCTGTGACCCTCCTTTTGTGAGACAATCACACTGTCAGTTTGCCCCCTAGGTGAGTGTTTCAGTGTCTTTTTGCACTCTAGGGTATACCAGACCAACTCTTTGTCTTTGTTCAAGAACAGGACACCCCTCTGCAGTTTGTTTCTTCTTGTAGATTTCTTCCCTTGTAGATTTCGCAGTCACTCAATTCACACTTGGCTCAGTATGCAACTAGGCCTACAATACAAAAATGGCCAGACAGGGAGATAAGTGTCAGTTCACCTCCTGCCTGAAAGGAACATCTCTGAAGTATGTCACCTCCTGGCGACCTATCTTATCTCTAAGACCTTAAGACCATAATTCTCAGTAGAGATACATAACTCCTTAAATATTATCCATATATACATTTTGCAATGATTATGAAAACCAGTGGGCTACTGGCTCTCGTTAGAAACCTCAACATGCCACCTTTTGGTGAACTATGATGCATATATCCAACCAAGAAGATCCCTGGTAAAACCCTGTGCACTCTTTTTCTTTGCCAGCTGGCACCAATGCATCCCTGGGTCACAGATCCTGTCTTTCCCATTCCCCTCTCTGAGGTTTACTTTCGCCCGGCACAGGGAAAGAATGAATCCTGTCCGGATTCTCTCTCGCTGTCCCAGCACCAGGTTCGGCAGTGAGTGAGAACAAGGAGAAGAATCCTCATCAGGAAGGCACTGAGCAAGTGGAACTGCATGGGATGATATTGGGAAGAGCCAAGGGGAACATTTCCCACAGTCCTAAGCAGGGAGAAGCCCATGAGAGTCAACACAGGGTAGAGAGGCACGCAGGGAAACCAGCCAGGAAAGAGAGGGAATAAATCCACTCACAGGAACAGAGTGGTCAAGAAAATGAAAGGAACGACTCAGAGAATCCCCACTGGAGGGAGACCCAACACATGCAGTGACTGTGGGAAAAGCTACACCATGCACACCTTATTGAACACCAGTGAATCCACATGGAAGAGAAAGACCCCACCAGTTCCCCCAGTGTGGGAAAAGCATCAGCGGCAGCTCATGCATTCTCAGACATGAGAGAATCCACACAGGAGAGAGACCCTATAACTGCCCAGAGTGTGGGTAAAGCTTCAGTATCAGCTGGAGCATTACTTCTCGTCAGAGAAGCTACATGAGAGAGATGCTCTACATGTGCCCTGATGTGGGAAGAGCATCCACCAGGGGCACCCCTTACTGAACACCAGAGAATCCACACGGGAGGGCGATCCTGCCAATGCCTGACCGTGGGAATATCTTTGGTTGCACACTGGAGAAAGACCCTACAAATATTCTGAGTGTGGGAAAACCTCTCGTCCCCTAATGCCCCTACTCTACTTGTGCTACATTGATGACATCTTCATCATCTGGACCCATGGAAAAGAAGCCCTTGAGGAATTCCACCATGATTTCAACAATTTCCATCCCACCATCAACCTCAGCCTGGACCAGTCCACACAAGAGATCCACTTCCTGGACACTATGGTGCTAATAAGCAATGGTCATATAAACACCACCCTATACCGGAAACCTACTGACCGCTATTCCTACCTTCATGCACGAGCTTTCATCCAGACCACACCACACGATCCATTGTCTACAGCCAAGCTCTAAGATACAACCACATTTGCTCCAACCCCTCAGACAGAGACAAACACCTACAAGATCTCTATCAACCATTCTTACAACTACAATACCCACCTGCTGAAGTGAAGAAACAGATTGACAGAGCCAGAAGAGTTCCCAGAAGTCACCTACTACAGGACAGGCCTAACAAAGAAAATAACAGAAGGCCACTAGCCGTCACCTTCAGCCCCCAACTAAAACCTCTCCAGCGCATCATCAAGGATCTACAACCTATCCTGAAGGACGACCCATCACTCTCACAGATCTTGGGAGACAGGCCAGTCCTTGCCTACAGACAGCCCCACAACCTGAAGCAAATACTCACCAGCAACCACACACCACACAACAAAAACACTAACCCAGGAACCTATCCTTGCAACAAAGCCCATTGCCAACTGTGTCCGCATATCTATTCAGGGGACACTATCATAGGGCCTAATCACATCAGCCACACTATCAGAGGCTCTTTCACCTGCACATCTACCAATGTGATATATGCCATCATGTGCCAGCAATGCCCCTCTGCCATGTACATTGGTCAAACTGGACAGTCTCTACTTAAAAGAATAAATGGACACAAATCAGACGTCAAGAATTATAACATTCAAAAACCAGTTGGAGAACACTTCAATCTCTTTGGTCACTCGATTACAGACCTAAAAGTTACAATTCTTCAACAAAAATACTTCAAAAACAGACTCCAACAAGAGACTGCTGAATTGGAATTAATTTGCAAACTGGATACAATTAACTTAGACTTGAATAGAGACTGGGAGTGGATGGGTCATTACACAAAGTAAAACTATTTCCCCATGTTTATTCCCCCCCCCCACACACACACACACTGTTCCTCAGACATTCTTGTCAACTGCTGGAAATGGCCCATCTTGATCATCACTACAAAAGGTCCCCCCGTCCCCCCCACCCCTCCGGCCCTGCTCTCCTGCTGGTAATAGCTCACCTTAAGTGATCACTCTGGTTACAGTGTGTATGGTAACACCCATTGTTTCATGTTCTCTATGTATATAAATCTCACCACTGTATTTTCCACTGAATGCATCCAATGAAGTGAGTTGTAGTGCATGAAAGCTTATGCTCAAATAAATTTGATAGTCTCTAAGGTGCCACAAGTCCTCCTTTTCTTTTTGGAAAAGCTTCAGTCAGTTCTCAGCCTGCATTGGCCATCAGAAAATCCATGCATGACGGAGACCCTATAAGTAACGTTGACTAGGGAAGGGCCAAGTGAATAACATCTTGGCCTATTATTCCCATCATGCTCAGGGGGTTGGGCATGGCTGCAGTGGCCATGTAACAAGGATGTGCAACTGTTGTTATGTAAGCAGAGACTGAAATCACCATCCTGGAATGTGTCCCAAACTGTGAGCCATGGGCTTCTTTGGGGAGCCAGTTCTTGGGAGAGCCAGCCACAAACGTTTTGGGGAAATTTTTTGATAGGCCCTTTTTTATTAATTATTATTATTATTATGACATTATTAAACAAGGCTTAAAAATTACCTGCATCTTATCTTTGGATCTGCGACTTTTGCTGCTGCAAGGGCTGAGTGGGAACCTCTGTGGCTTCTGCTCCAGCAGGGGGCTTTCAGCAGAGAGATTCCATGTGGATAGAAGCATTCAGCAGGAAGTCCCTTGGCTAAAAGCCCCCTGCTGGAGCAGAGGGCAAAGAGAGGGTTCCAGCGCTGTCATCATTAGCAGAAGCAGAAGCACAAGCAGACAGGAGAAAGGGGCTGAGGGAAGAGAATCATGCATCTTTTCTTATCTAGCCCTGGTGCGAGTACTGCTGGAATAGCGTGTCCAGTTCTGGTGTCCACAGTTCAAGAAGGATGTGGATAAATTGGAGAGGTTTCAGAGAAGAGCCACAAGAAGGCTTAAGGGATTAGAAAACCTGCCTTAGGGGTTGTATACACTTGAAACACAACAGCCGCACAACTGCAGCACAGCAGCTGTGCCACTGTAGCACTTCAGTGTAGATATTATCTACGCCAACTGAAGGGGTTCTCCCATGGATGTAGGTAATCTACTTCTCTGAAAGGCAGTATCTAGCTTGACGGAAAAACTCTACCATCAACCTAGCACTGTCTACATAGGGACTTAGGTCAGCTCAACTATGCCGTTCAGAATGTGTGTTTTTCACACCCCTGAAAAACATAGTTATGTTGACCTAATTTTCTACTGTTGACCAGGCCTTAGAGTGATAAGCTAATGTGACAAAGTTCCTGCTCTACCTTGGTGGGTCTTGCGCTTATTGGCGGATTGGCTCGCCTTGGAGCTTCACGGCAGCCCTCAGCTTGGCCGTTTTTCTGAATTCACAGTCCAGGTCGACTCCACCTGTGTCTGACCAGGAGTTGGGAGGATTGGGGGGGAACCCAGGCCCGCCCTCTACTCCGGGTTCCAGCCCAGGGCCCTGTGGAATGCAGCTGTATAGAGTGCCTCCTGGAACAGCTGTGCGACAGCTACAACTCCCTGGGCTACTTCCCCATGGCCTCCTCCCAACACCTTCTTTAGCCTCACCATAGGACCTTCCTCCTGGTGTCTGATAATGCTTGTACACTTCAGTCCACATTCTCACTCTCAGCTCCTAGTGTCTCTTGCTCCCACCTCCTCACACGCACACCATAAACTGAAGTGAGCTCCTTTTTAAAACCCAGGTGCCCTGATTAGCCTACCTTAATTGATTCTAGCAGCTTCTTGATCGGCTGCAGGTGTTCTAATCAGCGTGCCTTAATTGTCTCCAGAAGGTTCCTGATTGTTCTGGAACCTTCCCTGTTATTTTACCCAGGGACCTGCTTAGCCTGGGGCTACTATATCTGCCTTCTGTTACTCTCCTTTAGCCATCTGGCCCGACCCTGTCACACTAAATAGATTGAGCTCCTTGAGTCTAACAAAGAGGAGGTAAAAGGGTGACTTGGTTACAGTCTGTGGCAATGTGTGTGCACCCTGTCCCCCTGTGGGGTGGATTGTGGATGTGGTGGCACTGTGGTTACAGTCTGCCAGACTAGGGTCCTGAGACTCAAGGCAGTGCAGCTCAATGGTCAGAGTCAAAGTGGCTGCCCTTGGGTTCAGGGCTATGCAGCCTAGTAACTGGAGTCAATATAGTGGCCCTCAAGCGCACGGCTGTGCGGCCTAGTGGCTGGATCCGGGGACCACCATCCAATGGGGGTGGCAGCTAGGGTAGAGAGTCCCAGGGTAGTGGGCCCACCTGACTCCACTGGGGTCCCAGCCCAGGACTCTGTCAGCAGTGAGTGCATTCATCACCCATTCAGTGTGGCTCCTACTGAAACATGCTGACCTTACACAGGTAGGAGATACCACTCACTTCACCTCCCTGGGCCACTTCCTACCATGCTTCTTGAAGCTGTGATCCATGTGACATCGGGGTCTCCGGGCTCCTTGGCGCAGGTAACTCCCTGGGACACTGACTCCAGCCGGTTAGTTGTTAGGTAACAGGTATCTGTTCTGGGTCTCAGGATCTCCAGCTCCTGCAGGCAAGAGCTGTAGCGGCTCCTGGGCTGGAGCCTCCACCAAACATCCTTCCTCCTTGGCAGCCAGCCCAGAGTGAGCTGGGCTGCTCTCCTGTATACTAGCACAGCAGTTGGAGCATGCCCAGCATGGTCTGGGGGGTGGGACTTCCTCCACCCATAGTGTGGGATTAACCCTTTCTTGCCTAGTGTGGGTTATGCATACCCTGTCACACAGTCTATAAGTATCTACATGGAGAACAAATATTTAATAATGAGCTCTTCAATATAGCAGAGAAAGGTATAACAATGGCTGGAAGTTGAAGCTAGACAAATTCAGACTGGAAATAAGGTGTAATTTTTAAAGTGAACATAATTAACCAATTTACCAAGGGTTGTTCGTGGTGGATTCCCCATCGCTGACAATTTTTTAGATCAAGATTGGATGTTTTCTATGAGATATTCTCTTGGAAATATTTTGGGGAATTTCTATGGCCTGTGTTACACAGGAGGTCAGACTAGATTATCATAATGATCCCTTCTGGCCTTGGAATCTGTGACTTTACAAAGGAATGATTTTTACCAAGTGCTAAGGCTACACACAGCAAACATTCGACTGAAGATGATAATGAACAGAACAGGAAGGAGAGTTGTGATTTTTTCCCCTTCAGAAATAAGAAGAATTAAAGTGGAAGGTGGGTGGATGGGGTGAGTCTAAAGAAGCAACTGCCTTTCAAAGAGCCTTAGAAGATTCTTACATTGTGGGCATGTGTCATAAATATAAAGGGAAGGGTAAACACCTTTAAAATCCCTCCTGGCCAGAGGAAAAACCCTTTCACCTGTAAAGGGTTAAGAAGCTAGGATAACCTCGCTGGCACCTGACCAAAATGACCAATGAGGAGACAAGATACTTTCAAAAGCTGGGGGAAGGGAGAAACAAAGCGTATCTCTCTGTCTGTGTGATGCTTTTGCCGGGGACAGAACAGGAATGGAGTCTTAGAATTTAGTAAGTAATCTAGCTAGATATGCATTAGATTGTGATTCCTTTAAATGGCTGAAAAAATAAGCTGTGCTGAATGGAATGTAGATTCCTGTTTTTGTGTCTCTTTGTAACTTAAGGTTTTGCCTAGAGGGATTCTCTATGTTTTGAATCTAATTACCCTGTAAGGTATTTACCGTCCTGATTTTATAGAGGTGATTCTTTTTACTTTTTCTTCTATTAAAATTCTTCTTTTAAGAATCTGATTGCTTTTTCATTGTTCTTAAGATCCAAGGGTTTGGGTCTGTGTTCACCTGTACAAATTGGTGAGGATTTTTATCAAGCCTTCCCCAGAAAAGGGGGTGTAAGGGTTGGGAGGATTTTGGGGGGAAAGACGTTTCCAAATGGACTCTTTCCCAGTAATATACTGGTTAGACGTTTGGTGGTGGCAGCAATAAAGTCCAAGGGCAAAAGGTAAAATAGTTTGTACCTTGGGGAAGTTTTAACCTAAGCTGGTAAAAGTAAACTTAGGAGGTTTTCACGCAGGTCCTACATCTGTACCCTAGAGTTCAGAGTGGGGAAGGAACCTTGACAGTACGTGAATTGCAAAATACAAACAAGCACACACCATTGGCGAGACCCTTGTACTCCCAGCAGCAATAGATGTGTCGAATTAAGATTGGGAACAAGCAGCCATGGCACTGAAAACCATTCCTATTTCAAGTGATATCATCTGTCAATGCATTGATGGCTTTGCAGAAAATGTCAGGACCAGTCAATAGAGCAAGTTAAGAAGAATAAATATTTTGCACTACCTCTTGATGAATCCACATCCACAGCCAACATGGCTCAGCTTCTGTCATATATGAGATTTGTCACAGCAAGTACAATAGCTGAATAAGTTTTGTTTTGCAAAGAAATCCCAACCTGAACAACCAATGAGAAAATAGTCAAGATCCTTGATAAATTCATAGTGGATAGACTCATAGACTTTAATGTCAGAAGGGACCATCATGATCATCTAGCCTGACCTGCTGCACTTTGCAGGCCACAGAACCTCACCCACCCACTTCTGTAATAGACCCCTAACCTCTGGCTGAGTTACTGAAGGCCTCAAATCATGATTTAAAGACTTCAAGTTACAGAGAATACACCATTTACACTAATTTAAACCTGCAAGTGACCTGTGCCCCATGCTGCAGAGGAAGGAAAAAAAAAACCCAACCCAGAGCCTCCACCAATCTGACCGGGGGAAAATCCCTTCCTGACCCCAAATATGATGATCAGTTAGACCCTGAGCATGTGGGCAAGATCCAGCAGCCTGACACCTGGGAAAGAATTCTCTGTAAGTAACTCAGAGCCCTCCCCATCTAGCGTCCATCACTGGCCATTGGAGATATTTTCTACTAGCAGTTGCACATCAGCTATATGCCATTGTAGGCAGTTTCATCATACCATGCCCTCCATAAACTGATCAAGCTCAGTTGTGAAGCCAGTTAGGGTTTTTTGCCCCCACTGCTCCCCTTGGAAGGCTGTTCCAGAACTTCACTCCTCAGATGCTTAGAAATCTTCACCTAATTTCAAGCCTAAACTTGTTGATGGCCCGTTTATATCCATTTGCTCTTGTGTCCACACTGGTGCTTAACTTAAATAACTCCTCTCCCTTGCTGGCATTTATACCTCTGATGTATTTATAGAGAGCAATCATATCTCCCTAGTATGCTGTGTGGAGATGGGTTCTGACCACACTTTGCTTCTGTTTCACAGTGGAGTTGTCACATGGGAAAGTGTTACAATGCATCTTCGCCTCTTGCAGGTATGTGTGTAATATGGATTTCTTGACTATGATCACTTACCTGGTGGACGTATTTGGCAAATTGAATGCGCGGAACCGAACACTTCAAGGGAGGAATACAAATATACTCAATATGAAAGAGCAAGTCAGGAGACTCAGGAAGAAGCCACATTGAAAAGGAAATTACTGAAATAGTTCTGTTGTTTCCAGTCCAGCTTTTTAAAGAGTGAAAGTGATCAAAATGCTACTAAAGACCAAATATTAACTCATTTCTATGGATTGTATTTCCATTTTGATTAATATATTCCTGGAGTTGAACATGAATCTCCAGATACCAAATGGATTCTAAACTGGTTCTTGGGAACAGCTGACTCCATTCCAACTTTAAGTATCTCAGCTCAAGAAAATCTCTTCAATTGTCAAGTGATCACATGCTACCAAACCAGGATTTCAGTTAAAGGAGAGTATGAAGAACTCAATAAAAAAGCTGTGAACATGTTGCTTACATTTGCTTTATTTCTGTGAGCCTGAGTTTTCGTGAAAACTAAACATAGAAATCGTTGAAACTTGGAAAATGACTTGGCCCTGGTGCGACTGTTGCTGAAATGCTGCGTCCAGTTCTGGTGCCCACAATTCAAGAAGGATGTTGATAAATTGATAAACCAATAAGCAGAGAATCCCCCAGGGTGGGAAAGACCCCATCAACATCCTGGCTGTGGGGTGAGCATTAGTTGGAACTCAGGCTCCATCAGCCTTCAGAGCTTCCCCAAGGAGGGAAAGACTTCATCAATGTCCTGGCTGTTAGGTAAGCTTCTGTGCAGGCTCTGATTTAGGATCCATCCTCTCTTGAAGTGGAGATATGTGGATTATCATAGAGGTTAAGACCAGAAGAGACCATTAGATCCTCCAGTCTGACCTCCTGTATGTCACAGGCCATAGAATTCCACTTAGTTACCCCTATATTGAGCCCAATTACCTGTGTTTGGTTAATGCCTCTTCCAGAAAGGCACCCAGTCTGGATTTAAAGACATGAAAATTCCATGCAGAATCCATCTTTTCCCTTGGGAGTTTATCCCACTGGCTAATCCTTCTCACTGTTAAAGTGGTGATTTATTTCAAATTCAAATGTATCTGGCTTCCTCTTCCAGTCATTGCTTCTTGTTCTGCCATTCTCCACCAGATTAAACAGCCCTTTACTACCCAGTATGTTCTCCTGTGAAGGTATATTGTAATCAAGTTAACAGATTGAGCTCTTTAATTTTCTCATTGTAAGGCAGTTTTTCCAGCTCTCAGATCATTTTTTGTGGTTCTTCTCTGCACCATTTCCAATTTTGTTAATAGCTTCATAGATTCCAAGGCCAGAAGGGGACCATTGTGTTCATATAATCTGAGCTCCTATATAACATCGGCCATAAAACACCCCCAGAATAATTCTTTTTGAACTAGAACATATCTTTTAAAAAAAGAAATCCAGTCCCCACAGCTCAGGGACTGGCCTACATCTGGGTTCTTTCCATGCGGGCAGGGCACCAGGGCCCTGTGCAAGGGTGGATGGGGGAGAGGGACTCTGGAGCAGGATGGGGAACTACTTGGGAGGTTCTCAGGATAGTACAAAGGGGAGACAGCAATTGAGACCACAGAGCAACAGGAGACCCTGCCAGGGAAGCTTCCCACAGCATGCTCCCCCGGTCACGTGAGGATTGACTCTATGGTGGTGCTCGGGGTGGGAAGCGCCCCAGCTAGGGGGCACATCATGTGATCCACAGGGTGGGAGGAGTGGCCCAGCCAGCCCGCAGAGCACATAAAATGGCCTTTGCACCACTTCAGAGGCTGTGCCCGAGGTGGGGATGGGAGCCCTGGGCAGCGAGTGTGTCCACTCCACTGAGGTCGTGGGAAGATCCATTCTGGATTGCGCAGTGTGTGAATCCAGAAATTTTTCTCAGTGGTGTGATGCATGTCTCTGTGTCTGGGTGTGTATGGTTTGGTGTGCGTCTCTCTGGGTGTGCTATGGTGGTAGATGAATGACTGGGCTGGGAGGAGGTTGTGATGGGCTCTGGAGTAGGGGGTCATTTTGGGTGTTGCTTGGGTTCAGTGAGAGCCTCGGGGTAGATGAGAGAAATTATGTACACATTGGAAAAGTAGCCACAACTGTAGCCCTGTTCAGTGTAAATCAAACTCTCAGGTTTCCATTGTTGCTGGACAGCTTGTAATTTGGATTGGTGTGACACTAGGCCCAATCTGGAATGGAGGGGAAGTTAACGAGGCCCTAGTCATGGCAACAGAGAGTCAAAGCTTAGTGCAGAGCCCTACAACCCTTGGAAATGTGTCACTGGGCTAATTTTTAACTGTTCTCAGAGACCACTAACTTGCCAGGACCTCAGCTCTGAACACATCTAAGACTCCACACCTCTCTGCATTGCTCCCCAAGTCCTTGAGAGAGGAGAGCTGATGATAATTTTTCAAAAGAAAAGGGTTTTTTCCATTAAAAACTTTTTTTTTATGTCTCAAGCTAATTTTCACATTTTTTTAAATCGAAACATTATTGAAAATGTCATTAAAATGGTCATTGAAACTGTTTAAGGTAAATGGAAAAATTTTATTTAGCAAAAGTTGAGTCACTAACATTTTTTATAATATTTCTTATAAAAATGTTCCACAAAGAATTTAGGGAAAACAAAAAATGAGTCTGTTTGAAAACCTGTGAACTGAAAACAACTTCAGCATTTTTACCAAAACTAATTTGTCATTTTTTGTTGGGCTCTGCCATATGGTTTTTAGCCAAAGGTTACCTTGCTACAGTGCATTCTGCACACATTTCCCTGGCCTTATTCAGTCTATTATTTATGTTATGGTGGTGCCTACAGGCCCCAGCTTAGCTCCAGGCCCCGTTGGGCCAGGCACTGCACAGACACATGGTGACCAAGATCGGAGCCTTGTTGTGTTGGGCGCTGAATACATAGGTGCCGACTTCTTCTGGCGTCGGTGGGTGCTCGACCCTGGTCTGCCCCTGCCCCCGCCCTGACTCCACCCCTACTCCTCCCTTTCCTGCCCCCATTCCCACCCCTTCCCCAGAGTCCCCACCCCAACTCTGCCCCCTCCCTGCCCCTATTCGACTCCTTCCCCAAATCCCCGCCTGGCCCCGCCTCTTCCCCGCCTCCTCCCCTGAGCATGCCACGTTCCCGCTCCTCCCCACCCCATCTCAGAGCTTGCTACAGCTGTTTGGCAGCTCCAAGCGCTGGGAGGGAGGGAGGAGCGGAGACACAGCATGCTCGGAGGAGGTGGAGAAGGAGGTGAGGTGGGGGGGCGGGGAGCTTGGCTGCCGGTGGGTGCAGAGCACCCACTAATTTTTCCCCGTGGGTGCTTCAGCCCCAGAGAACCCACACAGAGTCGGCGCCTATGGCTGCATAGATATGCAGTGAGATACAGCGTCTGCCCCAAAGAGCTCATGTCCCATAGATGTGAAGGCCACAAGGGCCCATTCTCACCATTCAGTCTGACCTCTTGCGTAAACTGGTCAAAGAATCGCACCCAGCAATTCCTGCATCTGGCCCTCTGACCTATGGCTGAGCTAGAGTGGACCCTTTGAACAGCTCCCCTCTTTATCCCAGCAGGTATCAAGGTCTCCTGGATGAGAGCAAGGAGGCAACATCCATGGGCCTACTTGGGTCATTCTCACGGAATTGCAGAGAGGGCTTATTGTAGACTTCCACCAGGACAAACAGCTTTGAATGCCAGCACTGGCTGGAGAGTTCCCCACTGGGGTAGGCCAGGGGTGAAGGTGCCACAGGGTCTGTGGCAAAAGGGGAACTGAAGGACAACATGGCCCCCCACAGGGCCTGCCCCTGGGACTGGCCCCACCAGTGTGTCCAGCGCTTCCAACAACACTGCACACTTACTGAGCACCAGCAAGTCCACACAAAGGATTGCCCTACCCCAGCCAGGACTGTGACAGGGCCTTTGGCAGTACTGAGCACCTTCACACCCACTAGAGATGGCACCGGGCAGGGCAAAAAGTATCTGCATAGTACAGGTTGGCCCTGGTGAGGTGGGGGTCATGAGAGTGGGTAGGGGAGGGCGGCTGGGGAATGCAGCCCTGACTGACAGCTCCTGCTGGGGAGGAAAGGACAGGGTCCTGACTGACAGCCTTTCGTAAGCATTTTGGGCTGTATAAGTAGGGGCATTGCCAGCAGATCGGGGGACGTGATCGTTCCCCTCTATCTGATATTGGTGAGGCCTCATCTGGAGTACAGTGTCCAGTTTTGGGCCCCACACTACAAGAAGGATGTGGAAAAATTGAAAAGCATCCAGCGTAGGGCAACAAAAATGATTAGGGGACAGGAACACATGACTTATGAGGAGGGGCTGAGGGAACTGGGATTGTTTAGTCTATGGAAGAGAAGAATGAGGGGGGATTTGATAGCTGCTTTCAACTACCTGAAAGGGGGTTCCAAAGAGGATGGATCTCGACTGTTCTCAGTGGTACCAGATGACGGAACAAGGAGTAATGGTCTCAAGTTGCAGTGGGGGAGGTTTAGATTGAATATTAGGAAAAACTTTTTCACTAGGAGGGTGGTGAAGCACTGGAATGGGTTACCTAGGGAGGTGGTGGAATTTCCTTCCTTTGAGGTTTTTAAGGTCAGGCTTGACAAAGCCCTGTCTGGGATGATTTAGTTGGGGATTGGTCCTGCTTTGAGCAGGGGGCTGGACTAGATGACCTCCTGAGGTCCCTTCCAACCCTGATCTTCTATGATTCTATGAAATCATGTTGCACTCTAACCGGTGCAATTACTGATGCTCTGTAATATATACAGAGAGAATTAAATGATGCTGGAAAAACCCAGTAAATCTTACTTAACTCATGCACATGTACACTCAGGCCAGGACAAGAAGTAAAGGGCTTAATCTGCAGCAAAGGAGATCTAGGTTAGATATTAGGGAAAACTTTTTAACTATAAGGGGAGTTAAGCTTTGGAATAGGCTTCCAAGGGAGGTTGTGGAATTCCCATCACTGGAGGTTTATAAGAACAGGTTGGACAAACACCTGTCAAGGATGGCCTAGGTTTACTTAGTCCTGTCTCAGGGCAGGGAGCTGGACTTGATGACTTCTCAAGGTCCCTTCCAGTCCTACATTCATCTCATTGGACAAACCCTTAGGCCTGTTGACGGCAAAGCCCAGTTAAGTCTTTCCATTGACCTTCAAAAAGGTTTTGGATCAGGTCCTCTGAGTGGGATCTACTCACCGGAGTCAGGGTTTCCAGAAGCTGGCTCCATCCCATAATCTCACTATTGGGGAGATATAATCATCTACAGTAAATTGTCACACATGTGACAATTCACCGGCCTCTGAATGGACCCTGCGTCCACTTCAGCCTCAGAGACAGCAACAAACCCAAACACGTCCCTTCTCAATTCAGGCACATGCAGAAGCAGCATGAGAACAGCCCTGCTTACTCCCTGAAGCCTCATAAGCCACTAGTATGTCATGACACATGGTGCCATAGTCTCATGAGTTGGGTTGGGGTCAGAGTTAAGGTTATTGTGGAGCCTAGGTTATGAATTTATTTAGAAAGCAAATGGTTTGCTTGCTCTTATAACTGGGAAGCTCTGCTGATGCTGGTGATGTGGATGCCTATGAAGTATCTTAGGGGGGCCCAGTGGTCCCCTCTGCTTAAGAGCAGGAGAAAGATGGTATATGCTCTGTATGTCCCTGTGACAGGGCACCTGCCCTGCACTGGCCCTGTGAGGGTTAAAACCAGCCTAGGGAGGCTGAGCGGCAGGCAGCCAAAGGAATGGCTGCAGAGGAAACATCCAATTAGGGCAGCAGCTGCAGACAATTAGGGCGGTGGCTGGACCAACCAATCAGGGCCCAGCTGGCCCCATATAAAAGGAAGCTGTAGACCACAGTGAGGGAGTCTGCTGCAGGGAGCCCTAGGGAGAAGACTGGTTTCCTAGAGAGCTACAGAGAGACCAGCACCTGGGGAAGGGCAGGTGCTAGCAGGGACAGGGGGAGCTAGGGAGAGCTCCTGATGGGCTGCCAGGACTTATAGGCTCAAGGCCCTGGGAAGAGGGCAAAGGAGCTGGAGCCAGGCAGGAGCAGAAGGAACTGAGGCTGTGGGGAAGTGGCCCTGAGACTAGAGACAATGGGTTGGAAGGACAAGTCCGCAGGAAGCTGCTGTTTGCAGAGTCCCTGGGCTGGGGCCTGGAGCAGTGGGTGGGCCTGGGCCCCCTCCCCCACTAGCTGCAGAGGGAGCACCACAGCTGTGGACTGCCAAGCCACTGGGAGGAGTGGCTGAACTCTTGTTGGAGGAGTTCCCCGGAATGGGGGAACCGGATGGTGACACAGCCGGAGAGCTGTGCCACGAAGTAGAGCATAACGGGTCATAAGTAGCCATTAGGGGCCTGCAGGCGGAGACGAGGGCAGGAAACCCACCACCACCCAAGGGCGCACCTTGGGACTGAGCTAATTCCCAAAATGCCCAGCAGGAGGCGCCAGTATGGTGAGTGACCCCATGACAGTCCCTTTTGCCACCTCTGTAACATTGTCCCCACTCATCCTGGAGGCCTCTACAATTGTGCTCTGCGGGACTCGGGGAGGGGACATCCACTCACTGCACTACAGAGCTACTTTCTATCGGAAAACCAAACATCTGATAGCAGACCATTTTTGGCAAGAACCTGAACATATTTCTGTGGTTGCATGTTAAGTGCCAGCCATTCGCTCCACCAGCTCCGGGTCCAGCGGGGCCTCTCGGTGATGCCAGAAGTGCCTTCGTGCTGCCCGTCCTCTCCGAGCTGTGAGTGCATCCCACGCCAGGCCAGCTTCTCCGTCGCTGCTTAAGTGTGAGCCTATGGCATTGGCATTACTTCCCTCCTGCACATTGATGGGGTTTCACACCTGATCTGAGAACCCCCAGCTTAATGCACGTTCCTATGAGCCATCCCCAACCCTACTGCTCAGTGACAGGGCTCCCCACAGTCTCTGCCCCCCATGAATCATTCCTGTCCATACCATGCAGTGACATGAGAAGGTTCCACTCAAGTCTGGGCTCTTGTGTACCTGGCGCACATTTCAAGGAGGCTCTCCCCTTCCCTGTGGCCAGTGCAGGTTTGGGGGTGGATCTCCCCTTCCCCGTGGCCGGCGTCTCTCTTGAGGCCTCTCTCTTCTCCCCCTCTGCTGAAGCATCTTTTGTTGCTGCTTTATTCTTCGCCGCCCTCAGTGCATCTTCCAAGGCAGCTTTCTCCTCATCCACAGCTGGTGCCTCTTTTGTTGTAGCTTTTTGGGGTATTGTCTGGGGTGGCTCTGTCCTCCTCCGTGCCCAGCCCATTTTGAGGGGCAGGTCTCCTCTCATTGGCCCGAGGTTTGGGGGTCAACCTTTCCTTCCCTGTGGCCAACATGATTTTTTGTTGCTGCTTTCTCCGTACCTATGCCCAGTGTGTGACTGGAGGTAGCTGTGTCCTTCCTTGTGGCTGATGTCTCTTTTGAGGCCTCTCTCTCCTTCTCCCCTGCCAAAACATCTTTCAGAGACAGCACATCTTTCCATGCTGTTTTTCCTGCCCTGTGCCCAGCCCATGTCTGGGAGTGTCTCTCTCCTCCCTGGTGCCAGGGCCATTTTGGGGAGTGGCTCTCTCATCCCCCATTCCCAGCCCATGTCTGGGAGGAGCTCTGTCCTCGGCTGGCCTGTCTCTGGGGGCGGCTCTTTCCACCCCACGGTCTGGTCTGTGTCTAGGAGCATCTCTCTTCTCCCCTGTGCCAGGCCTGTTTTGGGGGACAGCTGTGTCCCTGGCCAGCACAGTGCAGGGGCCCACGTGGGTGCGTCGGTGTTTGACCAGGTGTGAGGCCTGGCTGAAGCACTTGCCACACTCCGAGCAGGCGTAGGGGCGCTCACCAGTGTGGACGCGCCGGTGCTGAGCCAGGGTGGAGCGGTCGCTGAAGCGCTTGGTGCAGACGCTGCACTCATAGGGCCGCTCGCCGGTGTGGGTGCGCTGGTGGAGGACGAGGTTGGAGTTGTGGTGGAAGCTCTTGCCGCACACAGAGCAAACATAGGGTTTCTGGCCCAGGTGGATCTTGCTGTGGGTCCGGAGGCTGGAGCTCTGTGAGAAGGCCCGGCCGCACTCCCCGCACGGGTAGGGCCGCTCCCCGGTGTGCGTGCGGTGGTGCACGATCAGGTTGGACTGCAGCCGGAAGCTCTTCTCACACACTGGGCAATGGAAAGGCTTCTCTCCGGTGTGGATGCGCCGGTGCCGCTGCAGGTCTGAGCTCTGCCTGAAGCCCCGG
This sequence comes from Natator depressus, assembly GCF_965152275.1. Classification (NCBI taxonomy): domain Eukaryota; kingdom Metazoa; phylum Chordata; order Testudines; family Cheloniidae; genus Natator; species Natator depressus. Next base: position 12,123,358 of record NC_134239.1, read on the forward strand.
CCACATTCAGGGCACTGGTTGCACCTCTCGGACTGGGGCAGGCTCTTACTAGTGGGGGAGCCTCCCATGAACATGTTCCTGCAGCAGGAATTAACGGGTGATGACAGAGGGGGCTGCTGTGCCTGCCTGAGAGTGGGGTGTGGCTGTGTCCTGTGCAAGGCAGGAAGCAGCTGTTCAATGCACAGAGGAGACAGTGGCTGTTCCTTGTGCATAGGAGGGGATGGATGTTCCCTGCCAGGAGTGGAGGGCGGCTGTTCCCTGCTCAGGGGAGGGGGCGGCTGTTTCCTGCGTACAGGACGGAAAGGCTTTTGCATGTGTACAGAAGGAAGTGGCTGTTGCATGGACATGGGACAGGTGGGGAGCTGCTCTTTCCCACCCTCAGAGCGGGCTTCTGGCTCTTCTCCTTCCAGAGAGGGTTTCTTTCTCTTCCGGCCAGGGCTCTGGGGCGCTTTCCCCTTGGACCATCTTGGTGAGGCCTTGGGTGTTGGAGCTGCTTTGACAGGTGCCTCCGCCTCCCCGTGGTGCAGCACAGCCAGCTCCTCAGCGTCCAGCCCCCTCCTGGTGTCTGTGGGGACCAAGGGAGAAGTGGTGTGTGAGCCGGGCCCCAGGTGCAGGGGGAAGCCAGCAGAGGGATCTAAACTAACACTGCCTGGAAAGTGGAATTCAAAGTTCACAAAAATATTCGAGTTTTTGGAAAAAAGTTTTGTCCCAAATTGGGACAAAAAACCAAAAACTGGAAATTTTCCCCACAACTTGGACCCCGCAATACTTCCTTTGGGACACACCGAGCTGCAGGAATGTTTGTGTGTGAAATGAAATGTGCTCCCTGGGATTCCCGACTGCAGGTCCAGGCAGGTGCCGTGGAGTCAGGAGCTCCTGGGAGCCCTGGCTCCGGGGCAGCCACCAGGCCAGCTGCTGATGGCCCTGGGAGCTTGGGAGCCAGGTATCCCAGTGCTTCCAGACTCCTGGAGCCTCTGTAGTTCAGAAACCCCAGGCCAGGGACAGCCCTCCTGGTGAGCTGCTGAAGAGCTGGGGAGGGGCGAGCTGGCGAGACACCAGGCAGGTTTCTGTCAGTCCCCGGCCTGCTTTCAGCCCAAATTCTGTCAGAACTGAGATGTTTCTATGGAACGTTTCAAATTTGGCAAATCGTCACTTTGTTATGGAAAAAATCTCCAGCCAGCTCCAAAGTTATCTAAACCAGCCACCTGGAGGTGCCTACTTTGGTTTACCCTTAACCTATTTCCACTTGCATGGAACTGAACCAAAACAAACTTGGTTAAAACCAGAACAACGACGTCCACATGGCCCAGTGCAGCTGTTTAACAGACACAGGTTATATTATAGTAAACACAAATGCAAGAAGCCTGGGAAACGAGCAGGGAGAACTGAAAGTCCTGGCACAGTCAAGCAATTATGATGTGATTGGAATAACAGACTTGGTGGGATAACTCACATGACTGGAGTACTATCATGGGTGGATAGAAACTGTTCAGGAAGGACAGGCAGGGCAGAAAAGGTGGGGGAGTTGCACTGTATGTAAGAGAGCAGTATGACTGCTCAGAGCTCCGGTATGAAGCTGTGCTGGGGGGTGCTCACTGCTCAACCCCTGGCTCTGCCACAGGCCCTGCCCCCACTCCACCCCTTCCCACCCCCTCCTCTGAGCCTGCCATGCCCTCGCTTCTCCCCCTTCCCCTCCAGAGCCTCCTGCACACCACGAAACAGCTGATCGGGTGGTGCGGGGAGGGAGGGAGAGGCACTGATTAGTGGGGCTGCCAGTGGGTGGGAGGTGCTGGAGCTGATGGGGGGCTGCTGACTTATTACTGTGACTCTTTGGCAATGTACATTGGTAAATTCTAGCTCCTTCTCGGGCTCAGGTTGGCCACCCCTGGTCTGGAGGAACCAGCTGGGGCAGAGCTCTTCTTGACCTGCTGCTCGCAAACCGGGAAGAATTAGTAGGGGAAGCAAAAGTGGATGGGAACCTGGGAGGCAGTGACCATGAGATGGTCGAGTTCAGGATCCTGACACAAGGAAGAAAGGAGAGCAACAGAATACGGACCCTGGACTTCAGAAAAGCAGACTTTGACTCCCTCAGGGAACTGATGGGCAGGATCCCTTGGGAGAATAACATGAAGGGGAAAGGAGTCTAGGAGAGCTGGCTGTATTTTAAAGAATCCTTATTGAGGTTGGAGGAACAAACCATCCTGATGTGTAGAAAGAATAGCAAATACTGCAGGCGACCAGCTTGGCTTAACAGTGAAATCCTTGCTGAACTTAAACACAAAAAAGAAGCTTACAAGAAGTGGAAGATTGGACAAATGACCAGGGAGGAGTATAAAAATATTGCTCAGGCATGCAGGAGAGAAATCAGGAAGGCCAAATCACAATTGGAGTTGCAGCTAGCAAGGGATGTTAAGAGTAACAAGAAGGGTTTCTTCAGCTATGTTAGCAACAAGAAGGTGGTCAAGGAAAGTGTGGGCCCCTTACTGAATGGGGGAGGCAACCTAGTGACAGAGGATATGGAAAAAGCTAATGTACTCAATGATTTTTTTTTTTCACCTCTGCCTTCACAAACAAAGTCAGCTCCCAGACTACTGCACTGGGCAGCACAGTATGGGGAGGAGGTGACCAGCCCTCTGTGGAGAAAGAAGTGGTTCAAGACTATTTAGAAAAGCTGGACGAGCACAAGTCCATGGGGCCGGATGCGCTGCATCTGAGAGTGCTAAAGGAGTTGGCGGATGTGATTGCAGAGCCATTGGCTATTATCTTTGAAAACTCATGGCATTCGGGGGAAGTCCCGGATAACTGGAAAAAGGCTAATGTAGTGCCCATCTTTAAAAAAGGGAAGAAGGAGGATCCGGGGAACTACAGGCCAGTCAGCCTCACCTCAGTCCCTGGAAAAATCATGGAGCAGGTCCTCAAGGAATCAATCCTGAAGCACTTACACGAGAGGAAAGTGATCAGGAACAGTCAGCATGGATTCACCAAGGGCAAGCCATGCCTGACTAACCTAATTGCCTTCTATGCTGAGATAACTGGCTCCGTGGATGAGGGGAAAGCAGTGGACATCTTATTCCTTGACTTTAGCAAAGCTTTTGATATGGTCTCCCACAGTATTCTTGTCAGCAAGTTAAAGAAGTATGGGCTGGATGAATGGACTATAAGGTTGATAGAAATCTGGCTAGATCATGGGGCTCAACAGGTAGTGACCAATGGTTCCATGTCTAGTTGGCAGCCAGTATCAAGTGGAGTGCCCCAAGGGTCGGTCCTGGGGCTGGTTTTGTTCAATATCTTCATTAATGATCTGGAGGAGGGCGTGGATTGCACCCTCAGCAAGTTTGCAGATGACACTAAACTGGGAGGAGTGGTAGATACGCTGGAGGGTAGGGATAGGATACAGAGGGACCTAGACAAATTAGAGGATTGGGCCAAAAGAAATCTGATGAGTTTCAACAAGGATAAGTGCAGAGTCCTTCACTTAGGACGGAAGAATCCCATGCGTTGCTACAGACTAGGGACCGAATAGTTAGGCAGCAGTTCTGCAGAAAAGGACCTAGGGGTTACAGTGGACAAGAAACTGGATATGAGTCAACAGTGTGCCCTTGTTGCCAAGAAGGCTAAGGGCATTTTGGACTGTATATGTAGGGGCATTGCCAGCAGATCGAGCGATGTGATCATTCCCCTCTATTCGACATTGGTGAGGCCTCATCTGGAGTACTGTGTCCAGTTTTGGGCCCCACACTACAGAAAGGATGTGGAGAAATTGGAAAGAGTCCAGTGGAGGGTAACAAAAATGATTAGGGGACTGGAACACATGACTTATGAGGAGAGGCTGAGGGAACTGGGATTGTTTAATCTGAAGAAGAGAAGAATGAGGGGGGATTTGATAGCTGCTTTTAACTAGCTGAAAGGGGGTTCCAAAGAGGATGGATCTAGACTGTTCTCAGTGGTGGCAGATGACAGAACGAGGAGCAATGGTCTCAAGTTGCAGTGGGGGAGGTCTAGGTTGGATATTCGGAAAAACTTTTTCACTAGGAGGGTGGTGAAGCACTGGAATGGGTCACCTAGGGAGGTGGTGGAATCTCTATCCTTTGAGGTTTTTAAGGGCAGGCTTGACAAAGCCCTGTCTGGGATGATTTAGTTGGGGATTGGTCCTGCTTTGAGCAGGGGGTTGGACTAGATGACCTCCTGAGGTCTAAATGTCTATCTGTCTCTGGTGTTGACAGGCCCCAGCACCATAGTATGCAGGCACCTCACAATCCTTAATGTGTTTATCCACATGCATGCCTGGGAGGCAGAGCAAGGCTGTTATCCCCAGTGTACAGATGGGAACTGACACACACAGGGACTAAATGACTTGCCCAATGTCACACGGGGAGTCTGTGTCAGAGGTCAAACAGAAGCCAGGTCTTCAGCATCCAAGGCCAGCAATTAAGCACCAGGCCACACTTCCCGATCATGCAGCTATCTGCACTGCTGAATCTCTGTGCACAGCCAAGCCTGGTGGATGTCAGAGTAACAGTAGCTTGGAAGTGGTGACGGTGAGTGTCTCACGCCTGGATTCACCGTGGTGAGGAGTGGAAAGGAAAGGCAGAGCATGTCTTGATTCTGCCTCCCCCAAGGCTCAGTGGATCTGGCCATGGGGCAGGGCTGCAGGAGCTCCTGGCTCTGTGGCTAAGCTCTGCCTTTCCCCATGGCTCAGCGGACACAGCCAGGAAGCACTGCCATGGGAACTCGTGCCTGGGATCCCAGGATTTTGCTTTCTGAGCTGGCTGATTCATCCCTCACCTGTTGGGACGTCCCTCAGGGTCTCCTGCTCCTCAGGGGCTGGGGGATCTGGGATGCACGGCTCCTCCCCTTGCTCCAACTGAGAGATCAGGGCGGGTTTGCGAACCGGACAACCTGCCCATAGGGAAGAGAAAAGAAGCAATGAGGGCGCAATCAGCGAGCCCCAGAGCTTGGTACAAAGGTCCCTCTCTGCTGGGGAGGGGACGATGGGGAAGTGGGACAACCAGTGGGATGAGGGGCAGGCACAACCCAATGGTGACAACTCTGAACCCCCAGAGACAGATAGGAGCACTCTCCGCTGGAGCAGGAACCCCAAGCTCACACACGCAGAAAATACAGACAATGCATGCGGATGTACTTGGACAGGGACTAGGCCCTTTTAGGAACTCTGGGGTGGAGTCACAGGTTCGAACCCCAGCTCAGGCAGGCAGGGAGTACAGGCAGCGAGTGTGTGTGGGCATGCGTGTACTTAGATAGAGAACCCCAGGACGGCATCACAGGTTCAAAGCCCAGCAAGGCCCATTCTATCCAGACAGTTTGGCCTCCTGCACTGAGCCGGTTGGGTAAAATTCTACAAAAAAAATGTTTCCTTTGGGACAATGCCATTTCAACTAAAGGAAATTTTTCACACAAGCAAATAATTTTCAAAATGAACATTCTTTGGAAAATATAAAAATGCAAATACTGCAAAATAAATGTTGTTTTGAATATTTTCTAAATTACATTGTTTACATTATGAGCAGTGCATCACAGGACATAGTTCAAAGTGTCTCCGGTTTGTGCTGCGGTTTCTTATTTATTTATTATTTGTGTTATGGTGGAGACCCAGTTGTGGAGCAGGACCCTATTGCGCCAGGCGCTGTACAAACACACAACAAATAAACAGTCTGTACCTGAAAAAGCTCACAATCTAGTACATGACAAGAGACAACAGATCTATACAGACAGACGGAGGAATACAAGGAAACAATGAGGTAACATTATCTAAATAGACAAAACATAGGGTGGGGGAAGGGGTAGAACAGAGAGAACGTCATGAAAGTTCCAAGATTTACATCATGTTAGTTCCACAGGTATCAAACTGTTTCCCTGCAACATAAATAGACATTTTGATCTAGAAAATAAGTCAAGATGTTTTAATCTGTACTAAGCAGTCACAGCCCTTAGTGCAGTGGTCCCCAACCTTTCTGTGGGAATAGCACATTCCTATTCCCAAAAGACCGTGGTGGGCGCCAAACACCCCACTGCTGAAATGCCGCCAAGAAGCGGCAGCGGAAAGAATCCTTGCAGCCGAAATGCCGCCGAAAAGTGGCAACACTTCTCGGCGGCATTTCAGCGGGTGGTTCTCCGGAGGCAGCGCTCGGCGGCGGCATTTCGGCGGTGCACACAACTGCCCCAGGGGGCGCCATTGCGCCCGCGGGCAGAGCATTGGGGACCCCTGCCTTAGTCTATTAAATAAATAAATATTTTGACTATTATGTCATGAGATTACAAATCATGATATGAGAGGGCACGTCCTAGTGTGCACCGTATGTCATGAAATAATGTACAAATAATATAAAAATGAAAATAAAACACATTTTAAAACAATAATTTTCAGAATTTCTGTTTCAGGGGAAATTACAAGAATATTTGGTTTTGTTCTGATTCAGGGTGAAAACAAATTTTTAAATGTCGAAACGAAACAGAAATTTGGAGTTTTGACCAGACTTGCTCCTGCATAACCCAGGCCACCCAGCGATTCTTGCTTCTAGCCCATCACGGAGGTGCTCAGGAAATTACTTTTAAAAAATTTTTTGATTAAAAGGGGGGGGGGGGTCTTTTTTTTTTTAACCTTTTCAGGCTTTTGATGAATACACACACATTGGGGGTTTTCAGCAGTTGACACACAACATATTTGATGGAAAGTTTTTGTGAAAATGTCAGTTTTGTTGAAAAATCCAATTTCCATAGAAAATAATTTTGATGGGAAAGTTTGGAGCAGACCTATGCTTTATGTGCATATACTGTGTTTCTCAGTCTCCTTGAAAACAAGGGGTGCAAAGGTTAGTCTGGAATTCTCACGTCACCTCCCACCAGGACCCGAAGAGACCAGGGAATAGCCTGCAACTAGAGATGGGTGAAAAATTTTCCAACACAACAGTTTCAGTGAAAATCATGAAGCTGCAAGATTGGCTGGCTCCCTGAGAGATGTTTATAAATTCAATTTTGGTTCTTCTGACACAGAATTTTTCAAATATTTCAGTTCCATGGGAAATTTCTAATTTCTGACTTTGTTGTCTGAATTTTAGAAGAGCAGAATGTCTCACAAGCCAAAAATTCTGGTTCCTCACTGTGCTACCAGGAGCCCACCAGACCTGGGCATAGCAGAGAACTCACCAAGGGAACTGCTCAAAGACTAGCCATCCAAACTTTATTTTCAACTAAAACTGGGACATTGAACAAAAAAAATGAGTGGAAATTTTCTGCTTTGCTCAACATTTTTTGTTTTTTTCACTGAAAATTTATACAAAACCCAAAACAAAAATTAGTTTCTACTGAAACTTTCCATGGAAAAAAATCTCCATTTTCTGTCCAGCTCTACCCACAGCCAGAGCTGGTCAACATTTTTTTGTTTGACAAAATTTTCGGATGAAAAACAGACTTTATTTCCATGTAAAAAAAATCTACTTTTCAACAAAAGAGTTTCCAGTTTTTGTTTTTTCCTCTCTCATTTTTCCTTTATTCCCCCAGTACCAAAACAGTAAAAGTCATGCGGGAGAGAAAGGAAAGAATGGGGGGAAAAAAAACAGAGACAGACAATTTGGTTCTTGTTGGAAAACTTGAAATATTTGTGAAAAAAATATTTTTAGTTTCTTTCAAAACAATTTTTCAGTGGAAAAGATTTACGATTTTCCAGTCAGCTCTGCCCAGAGCTTCCACATGAGGCGAGAAGTTTGGATAATCACCCAACTAACCCAGTGAGCTAATGCTCCGGTAAGTCTCCTGCATGACAGTCCCATACAGCTGCCTCTGCTCCTCATCCAACAGCAACCACTCTGCCTCAGCCAGAGTCACAGCCACATCCTTGAACTGCACTGGCACCTGCAACCACAAAAACATCCACCTCAGCACTGACCACTCCCGGCATAACTCCCTGCTGCGAGCTAGCTGTGCCAGAGACAACTCCTCCCCCGCACTACGCTCGTGCCAGTCCTCCCCTGCCCCGCTCAGGGCCAGCTGCTCTAGGGCCTATCCCTGGAATTAGGAGATCATGCACGAAGGCAGGGTAGGGTGCGACGTAGTGGGGATTTTCCCTTGTTAGGTTGTATGTGAGCCTTTGTGAGTCTTACTGTTTTGCATGAATGCGGTGTGTGCCTCAGTTTCCCTGTGTATTGCACCAATGTCTAGGTGGTGGGAATAAGGGTGTGTGACTTTTGCGGGGGCTGCTCCAGCTGGAAGCGAGTCAGTCTCGGCTGGCTTGGGGCGCAGGGGAGAGGACCAGAGCCCTGGCTCTGGGCTCTCCTCCCCACAAGATAGACTTGGCTGAAAGTCACTGATTTCTGTGCTAACAAGTTCTGCCCTATGCTGTGTTCCTGTCAACTAAAAAACCTCCTGTTTTACTGGCTGGCTGAGAGTCACGTCTGACTGCGGAGTTGGGGTGCAGGACCCTCTGGCTTCCCCAGGAGCCCCGCCCGGGCGGACTCGCTGCGGGAAGCGTACAGTGTGGAAGGGGATGCTGAATGCTCCGAGGTCAGACCCAGAAGGTCGAAGCTGTGTAAGCTTCTTGCCCTGGAGACAGTATGCTCAGAGAGAGGAGGCTCCCCCAGAGTCCTGGCTCACTTCATAGGGAGTAGTTCCAGAGCATCGCCCCAGTGACTCCGTGACACAGGGCCAATGTCAAAGTAAACAAGATGCACAGAAATGGGGTGTGCACGGTGGGGATTAGTGTGGGGAGTGGTGTTCACAACCACATCAAACAATAACCACATTGTACCCTGGACAGTATCTCTGGTGAGGAGGTGGCCTGCCTGTCAGCGTGAAGTGCTCCAATTTGGAGAGCACATTCCCTGCAAGACAAATACCCTCACACAGCGAATCTGGGGACCAGGCTGGCACGACAGCGTGAGGCCCTCCTCCATTCTGGGAAGCACGTTCCCTTCAAAATGGCCACCCTCATAGAGTGACTCTCAGACTCTCACGGAGACTCAACACTGGGCCTTTTCAGCTCAAACCAAACCTGTTCAGATCCAAAGCTGGGCTGCGTACTTGGGAACTCAAGGAACTGCGGGAGAGAGTGCTGAGATGTCACTGCTCTAAGGGAGACTTTAAATGAGAGCAGACCGTCTCCCGCTCTCCCCAGTGGTATATTTTCCAGCCTCTCGGAACGTCTTAGCACAGGTGATGCCACGTGTGGCAGATTCACTCCCTCAAAATCTCCTGATTAGCAGCACTGGCAGCTCTCGCTAGCCGAGATCTCTCCCGTTGTCCCTTCTGTCATAAATATACAGGAGGGATTTTACAGCACTGTATACAGAAAGGTGGTTACCCTTCCCTTTATATTTATGACACCTTCTAAGTTATTGGGGCCACATGAATCAACAAGTGCTCCGATGCCCACGAGTGGCCGCTAACTTGGGGCAGTTTTTAGTTACCCAGCTGGGAGATGGGTGGGGCCAGGTTTCCAGGGGGGATGTGCTAAAGATAACACAACTGTAGCTGCGCAGCATCTGAACCATCAGGCCCCAGTTGACTCATGTTGGGAACCCAAACTCTAAAGCACCCACACATTATGGAGACTCTTGAGCAAGGCTTTACGGAGACAAATACAGGAACCCTGGCTCCCCTGTGGCTTCCACAGTCTATCTCCCCTTCCCACCCTGGTCCCTCACTGAGATGATCACTCTCACCTGTAGCCCCGGCCACTTGACCTCTGGCTGCCCCACCTGGAACCCCTCTGCCAGGGCCACTGCCTGGGCACCGGTCTCAGGGCCACGTTCCCAGATCCAGCTCTGCATTTCCTCCGGCAGGATGGTCAGGAACTGCTCCAGGATCAGCAGCTCCAGGATCTGCTCCTTGGTGCGGCTCTGCGGCTCCAGCCAGCGATGGCAGAGCTCCCGGAGGCGGCTGTAAACCTCCTGGGGCCCCTCAGCCTCCTGGTAGCAGAATTCCCTGAAGCGCCTGCGCTGTGTCTCTGGGCTGATGCCATAGCGACACAGGATGGTCGCCTTCACCTTCCCATAGTCACTTGTCTCTGTGATGTCTAGGCTACCATAGGCCAGCTGGGCTTTCCCGGTGAGGTACGGCTCCAGTCGGGTTGTCCACTCCCCTCTCGGCCACTGGCAGGCATCAGCCACCTGCTCAAAGGTGGCCAGATAGGCCTCAATATCATCCTCTGGCGCCAGCTGTGGCAGCTGCAGGGTTCCCCATGTAGGTGCTGGAGTTGGATTAACCTCGGCAGGGGTCTGCGGGGCTGACAGCTGCTCCTCTCGGCACGGTGCTGTCTCCTCCTTCAGCTCGATCCCAGCCTGCTCCAGACCCCTGGGTGACTCTCTGCCCCCCTGGGAGGTGGGGTTTTCACAAACACGTGCACAAGTCGGTGCTGGCACAACTCTGGGAGGGGGCGGCAGTTCTGGCTCTCCGTGCCTGAGGGCGCAGGCCGGAGCCGGCCCCACCTCCGGAAGGATGCGCAGGGCCTGCAGCACCTCCTGCCAGACGTCCTCCCAGTGCTGCAGCATCTCCTTCTGCGACACATACCGGGCCTGCTGCGGTGCCACCCATCTCAGCAGCTCCCCAATGGTGCCGGACTGCACCACAATAGGCAGCCCGCCCGCCCGCTCCAATCCCGCATCTGGCTCGGGCCCAGCTGAGGCCTGCTGCTCCGTCAGCCCAGCGGGGCACACCGACTGCTCCACCTGGATCTGAAACTGCAGGTCCAGGGCCCCCTCTGCCCCCTGCCCTGCAGCCATGGCTGTTCCCTGGGGTGTCCTTATCCCAGCAGGGGATGAGCCCAGACCCCAGGCCTTTCTGGCTCATTCATGCCCCTTGCAGAAAGCATCCGGCCTCTGGCTTCCTACCTCAGTGTCCCGTTTTTGACACCACATAAGCCGGATGGGGGATCAGGTGCGAGGGCCCAGAAGCACAAACTGTCTTGCAAAACCAGAGCGACCTCCTGGAGCCGGCAATGCTGCCATCTGGAAAGAGGGGCTTCTCCCGCAGCTCCTGAGAGGGCAAGGGAAACACAGACAGTGAGGGGGGAATTCCATAGTGCCGAGGGATTTGAGTGCTTAGCTCAGTCTGCTAACTCCTGGTAAAAACAACAATGGCCGAGTCATCCCTGGGATTGTGCCTCGTGTTCACTAACACTCCTGTCCTCCTAGTGTGGACGCACCCTTCCCTGCCAGAAAAGCTGTGTGTTCTTACAGCCAGCTAGTGACCACCTCTCCTTCTTAGAGAATCGTCCCAGAGAGGGGATAGGGCAATGAGGAGCACGAGCCAGGGACCTGGGAAAGCCGAGTTCAGTTCCCTGCTCTGTCAGACTCTGTGTGTGGCCCTAGGACAGTCACATGCAGAGCTTCCAGAGAAAAAAATCATAACAGAAAGACCCCTTCTCACCTCTCCCACTCCTACCCACAGCTTTCTGCCCCCACCCAGCACAGACAGGTCCCTTTCCAACCCTCCTTGTCCATCCCTCCACATGTACCTCCAGGGCCCTGCCCCCCCCCAGCACAGCCAGCCCCCTCCTTGCCCCATGTAGGGTGATATGGGGTTACAGCTGCGTTATTAGGGTTTGTCTACATAGGGAAATTGGCTGGAAATAACCATGGGTTAGTTGGGCTGAATCTGCCGCCCATCCAGCATGGGGCCCACGCTGGCTCTGACAAATGTCCAGCTGGCCTGACCCCCAGAGGAGGCGAATGGGATGCTGGGTGGGTCAGTTCCCCCCTCAGCTCACACACTTTGTAATCCTTCACCTCCTCTTATACAAACACCCCCCAACTCCTTCTGTTAGCATCACTCTCCACATGCCCATGGCCCCCACATGCATCCTCCCCCTGCACTTGGCCCCAACCCTCCCCACCGGCAAGTGCTGGGGTTTTGTTCAGCCTCGCTGGCAAGCCCCTGCTGTCTGTATGCAGGGAGAAAGCTGCAGGCTGATCAAACCCGCTGTTGTTCTCTCAAGTTCCGCCTTTGGGCTGGGCTTCCCTGCAGTGTCTAACTCCTCCCTACTTGTGCCCTGCATTTTAACCTCACATTAGCCTGCTCCGTTTCCGCTGTGCTTACAGCTTCCACAGCGTTTGGACAGAGAACTCCTCCTCCCTCCTGCCAGTTGGACAGAAGCCTCCTGGATCATGGGGGAAAGGTTTTATGGGCAAGATTTCCCAATGATTACGTTTGCAGATGACACTAAGCTGGGTGGGGGAGTTACCAACAGTTTGGAAGATAGAGCTAAAATTCAGAGGGATCTTGATAAATTGGAGAACTGGGCTACAGCCAAAAAAAAATGAAATTCAACATAGACAAGTGTGAGGTGCTGCACTTAGGGAAGAAAAACCAAATACACCGATACAGAATGAGGGAAACTGTCCTGGCAGCAGCACTGCTGAGAAGGATCCGGGAGTGGTGGTGGATCACAACCACTGCATGAGCCAGCATTGCGATGCTGTTGCAAAAAAAGCAAATGCAAGTGTAGGTTGCATTAACAGAGGCAGAGTCTGCAAGTCACGGGAGGTGATAGTACCGGTCTCCTCGGCGCTGGTTAGGCCTCAGCTGGAGTAGTGTGTCCAATTTTGGTCACCAATGTATATAAAGGATGTAGAGAGAAACTGGAAAGGACCCAGAAGTGAACAACAAAGATGACCAAAGGGATGGAATGCAAGTCAGAAGAGCAAAGGCTGAAGGAACTGGGTATGTTTAGTTTGGAAAAGAGGAGATTAAAGGCGGATGTGATAGCGGTCTTCAAATACTTGAAAAAAGATGGAGAAAAGAGGCAAGAGGCAATGGGTTCAAACTACAGCTCAGAAGATTTATGTCTATATTGGCAACTGAGCGACAAAACTTTTGTCGTTCAGGGGTGCGAACAAAACAAAAGTTTTGCCATGGCAAGTGTCATTGTGAACAGAGTGTTGTCGGCAGGAGCGATCTGTTCATTGGGGGTGCAAGTATTTTGTCGGCAAGAGTGCTGACAAACCACGGCGACACTGCCCGACTTTTAGCGACACGGCTGTGTCAACAAGGCCATGTCGCTAAAAGCTGTGTAGTGTAGTCAAAGCCTAAGAGTAAATCTCTGGAAAAACTTCCTAATGGTAAGAACAGGAGGACAATGGAACAGACTTGCCTAGGGCGGTCAAGGAAGCTCCTTCACTGGAGGTTTTCAAAAGGAGGCTGGAGCCATCTGTCTTGGATGGGTTAGTGTGACACATGGCTAGAAAGGGTTAAACATCCTGGAAAATAAATAACCCTCAAAAGACATGTGGGGAGATAATGTTTGTGTTTTTGTGTATTTACATATGTATGAGTAGGGTCCACAATGTAATCAACAGTCCCTGTCTATGCTGTATTCTGATATCATTTAAATTAGTTGTAATGTATTGTGAATGGTGGAAGAACAAGCAAATGGCCTTATGTTAATTCGTATAGCTAAGTACTGGTGATGGACCTCCTTCAGAGTCATCCTAATTACCTTTTGTTCCCTGTGGAACTCCAACTTGTCAAAAGACATGAAATTGTATAAAAGATCCTTGGGTCCTCATTCTGTCATCTCAGATCTGCTTAGGCTTCCTCAGGGGAAGTTTGAGTCGCAAGACTGAGGTCCCAGTTATGCTGGTACGCCCTGAATATGAGATTTGGACATTGGATTATAAACTATGAACTATTTCTGAAAGAACTCTTTGCAGCTACAAAACTCACCATCTCTGGTATGAATCTGAACCTCAATGAATCGAACTCATGTCTGTATGTATATTGATCTTTTAACCATACTCTCTCTCTTTCGTTTTTTAATAAAGTTTAGTTTAGTTAATAAGAATTGGCTGTAATGTGTATTTGGGTAAGATCTGAAATATTCAATAAACTGGGAGGTAATGTGTCCAATCCTTTGGGATTGGCAGAACCTTTTTTTTATATGATGAAATAAGATTTACAGAAATTTTCATCATATTTGACGTGGGTACCTGGATGAGGGCCTGAGGCTGGATCTCTTTCAGGGAACTGTGTTGTTTGGACTTCTGAATAACCAGTAAGGTAATAAAGAAGCTGTTTTATGCTGGCTTGGTGAATCTAAGTATTAGAATATCCACCAGCTTTATGGGGATTGTCTGCCCTATTCTTTGCAGTTCACCCTAATTGAGTGACCACAGCTAGGACCCCGGTCACAGTTAGCCCTGGTCTACACTAGGACTTTAGGCCGAATTTAGCAGCATTAAATCGATGTAAACCTGCACCCGTTCACACGATGAAGCCCTTTATTTCGACTTAAAGGGCTCTTAAAATCGATTTCCTTACTCCACCCCTGACAAGTGGATTAGCGCTTAAATCGGCCTTGCCGGGTCGAATTTGGGGTACTGTGGACACAATTCGACGGTATTGGCCTCCGGGAGCTATCCCAGAGTGCTCCATTTTGACCGCTCTGGACAGCACTCTCAACTCAGATGCACTGGCCAGGTAGACAGGAAAAGAACCGCGAACTTTTGAATCTCATTTCCTGTTTGGCCAGCGTGGCAAGCTGCAGGTGACCATGCAGAGCTCATCAGCAGAGGTGACCATGATGGAGTCTCAGAATCGCAAAAGAGCTCCAGCATGGACCGAACAGGAGGTACGGGATCTGATCGCTGTATGGGGAGAGGAATCCGTGCTATCAGAACTCCGTTCCAGTTTTCGAAATGCCAAAACCTTTGTCAAGATCTCCCAGGGCATGAAGGACAGAGGCCATAACAGGGACCCGAAGCAGTGCCGCGTGAAACTGAAGGAGCTGAGGCAAGCCTACCAGAAAACCAGAGAGGCGAACGGCCGCTCCGGGTCAGAGCCCCAAACATGCCACTTCTATGATGAGCTGCATGCCATTTTAGGGGGTTCAGCCACCACTACCCCAGCCGTGTTGTTTGACTCCTTCAATGGAGATGGAGGCAATACGGAAGCAGGTTTTGGGGACGAAGAAGATGATGATGATGACGAGGTTGTAGATAGCTCACAGCAAGCAAGCGGAGAAACCGGTTTTCCCGACAGCCAGGAACTGTTTCTCACCCTGGACCTGGAGCCAGTACCCCCTGAACCCACCCAAGGCTGCCTCCTGGACCCAGCAGGCGGAGAAGGGACCTCCGGTGAGTGTACCTTTTAAAATACTATACATGGTTTAAAAGCAAGCATGTGAAAGGATTACTTTGCCCTGGCATTCGCGGCTCTCCTGGATGTACTCCCAAAGCCTTTGCAAAAGGTTTCTGGGGAGGGCAGACTTATTGCGTCCTTCATGGTAGGACACTTTACCACTCCAGGCCAGTAACACATACTCGGGAATCATTGTACAACAAAGCATTGCAGTGTATGTTTGCTGGCGTTCAAGCAACATCCGTTCGTGTGTTATCCTCAGGAGAGTGAGATATAATCCATGGTCACCTGGTTGAAATAGGGTGCTTTTCTTCAGGGGACACTCAGAGGAGCCCATTCCTGCTGGGCTGTTTGCCTGCGGCTGAACAGAAATGTTCCCCGCTGTTAGCCACAGGGAGGGGGGAGGGTTGAGGGGGTAGCCACGCGGTGGGGGGAGGCAAAATGCGACCTTGTAACGAAAGCACATGTGCTATGTATGTAATGTTAACAGCAAGGTTTACCCTGAAAGAGTGTAGCCAGTGTTTTATAAAATGTGTCTTTTTAAATACTGCTGTCCCTTTTCTTTTCTCCACCAGCTGCATGTGTTTCAATGATCACAGGATCTTCTCCTTCCCAGAGGCTAGTGAAGATTAGAAAGAAAAAAAAATGCACTTGAGATGAAATGTTCTCCGAGCTCATGCTGTCCTCCCACACTGACAGAGCACAGACGAATGCATGGAGGCAAATAATGTCAGACTGCAGGAAAGCACAAAATGACCAGGAGGAGAGGTGGCGGGCTGAAGAGAGTAAGTGGCGGGCTGAAGAGAGTAAGTGGCGGGCTGAAGAGAGGGCTGAAGCTCAAATGTGGCGACAGCGTGATGAGAGGAGGCAGGATTCAATGCTGAGGCTGCTGGAGGACCAAACCAGTATGCTCCAGTGTATGGTTGAGCTGCAGCAAAGGCAGCTGGAGCACAGACTGCCACTACAGCCCCTGTGTAACCAACCGCCCTCCTCCCCAAGTTCCATAGCCTCCACACCCAGACGCCCAAGAACGCGGTGGGGTGGCCACTGGCCAACCAGCCACTCCACCACAGAGGATTGCCCAAAAAAAAGAAGGCTGTCATTCAATAAATTTTAAAGTTGTAAACTTTTAAAGTGCTGTATGGCATTTTCCTTCCCTCCTCCACCACCCCTCCTGGGCTACCTTGGTAGTCATCCCCCTATTTGTGTGATGAATGAATAAAGAATGCATGAATGTGAAGCAACAATGACTTTATTGCCTCTGCAAGAGGTGATCAAAGGGAGGAGGGGAGGGTGGTTAGCTTACAAGGAAGTAGAGTGAACCAAGGGGCGGGGGGTTTCATCAAGGAGAAACAAACAGAACTTTCACACCGTAGCCTGGCCAGTCATGAAACTGGTTTTCAAAGCCTCTCTGATGCGTACCGCACCCTCCTGTGCTCTTCTAACCGCCCTGGTGTCTGGCTGCGCGTAACCAGCAGCCAGGCGATTTGCCTCAACCTCCCACCCCGCCATAAACGTCTCCCCCTTACTCTCACAGATATTGTGGAGCACACAGCAAGCAGTAATAACAGTGGGAATATTGGTTTCGCTGAGGTCTAAGCGAGTCAGTAAACTGCGCCAGCGCGCCTTTAAACATCCAAATGCACATTCTACCACCATTCTGCACTTGCTCAGCCTGTAGTTGAACAGCTCCTGACTGCTGTCCAGGCTGCCTGTGTACGGCTTCATGAGCCAGGGCATTAAGGGGTAGGCTGGGTCCCCAAGGATACATATAGGCATTTCAACATCCCCAACAGTTATTTTCTGGTCTGGGAATAAAGTCCCTTCTTGAAGCTTTTGAAACAGACCAGAGTTCCTGAAGATGCGAGCGTCATGTACCTTTCCCGGCCATCCCACGTTGATGTTGGTGAAACGTCCCTTGTGATCCAGCAGAGCTTGCAGCATTATTGAAAAGTACCCCTTGCGGTTTATGTACTCGCCGGCTTGGTGCTCCGGTGCCAAGATAGGGATATGGGTTCCGTCTATGGCCCCACCACAGTTAGGGAATCCCATTGCAGCAAAGCCATCCACTATGACCTGCACATTTCCCAAGGTCACTACCCTTGATATCAGCAGATCTTTGATTGCGTGGGCTACTTGCATCACAGCAGCCCCCACAGTAGATTTGCCCACTCCAAATTGATTCCCAACTGACCGGTAGCTGTCTGGCGTTGCAAGCTTCCACAGGGCTATCGCCACTCGCTTCTCAACTGTGAGGGCTGCTCTCATCTTGGTATTCATGCGCTTCAGGGCAGGGGAAAGCAAGTCACAAAGTTCCATGAAATTGCCCTTACGCATGCGAAATTTTCGCAGCCACTGGGAATCGTCCCGGAGCTGCAACACTATGCGGTCCCACCAGTCTGTACTTGTTTCCCGAGCCCAGAATCGGCGTTCCACAGCATGAACCTGCCCCATTAGCACCATTATGCATGCATTGGCAGGGCCCATGCTTTCAGAGAAATCTGTGTCCATGTCCTGATCACTCACGTGACCGCGCTGACGTCGCCTCCTTGCCCGGTAGCGCTTTGCCAGGTTCTGGTGCTGCATATACTGCTGGATAATGCGTGTGGTGTTTAATGTGCTCCTAATTGCCAAAGTGAGCTGAGCGGACTCCATGCTTGCCTTGGTATGGCGTCCGCACAGAAAAAAGGCGCGGAATGATTGTCTGCCGTTGCTCTGACGGAGGGAGGGGCGACTGACGACACGGCTTACAGGGTTGGCTTCAGGGGGCTAAAATCAACAAAGGGGGTGGCTTTACATCAAGGAGTAGTTCAGGCAGGACTTCACGGAGGGTTCCAATAAGAAATGGTGCACCTAAGTTATTGTTCTTATTGGAACAAGGAGGTTAGCCTGGCCTCTGATTGATACATGGCTAGATTTACCTCGCTGCACCTTCTCTGTGAGTGACTGCAGTGTGACCTAGAGGAATGAGTCCCCTAGACAGGGGAGGAGGCAAATGAGTACAAAACAAATCTGGTCTATTTCTTGTTTTGATCCACTCCATCTATCTTTTACATCTTTGGCTGGCAGCAGACGGTGCAGAAGGACTGCAAGCCATCCACATCTCATGGCTGCTCGGCAGAAGATGGTACAGTACGATTGCTAGCCATCGTCATCTCTTGCCTGCCCGGCAGAAGATGGTACAATACGATTGCTAGCCATCGTCATCTCTTGCCTGCCCGGCAGAAGATGGTACAATACGACTGCTAGCAATCCGTATTGCCTGCCTGCTCACCATTAGACGGTTCAATACGACTGACTGCAGGACTAAAGAGAATGACCTGGTCAAGTCACCAAAAATTTAGTCCCTGCGCCCATGTCTGCCCAGGCGCTCCCAGCCGACGTGGCCAGGAGCACCTCGGACATGACGAGGACGGCTACCAGTCATACTGCACCGTCTGCTGCCAGAAGGCAATGGGTTGCTGCTACTGTGTAGCAATGCCGTACCGCGTCTGCCAGCACCCAGGAGACATACGGTGACGGTTACCTGAGCGGACTCCATGCTTGCGGTGGTATGGCGTCCGCACAGGTAACTCAGGAAAAAAGGCACGAAACAATTGTCTGCCCTTGCTTTCACGGAGGGAGGGAGGGAAGGGGGGGACTGACGATATGTACCCAGAACCACCTGCGACAATGTTTCAGCCCCATCAGGCATTGGGATCTCAACCCAGAATTCCAATGGGCAGCAGAGACTGTGGGAACTGTGGGATAGCTACCCACAGTGCAACGCTCCGGAAGTCGACTCTAGCCTCGGTACTGTGGAAGCACTCCGCCGAGTTAACGCACTTAATGCACTTCTGTGGGGACACACACACTCGAATATATAAAACCGATTTCTAAAAAACCGACTTCTATAAATTCGACCTTATTCCGTAGTGTAGACATACCCTTAGACACAACAAATCCTGCATCTTGCAGGGGGTTAGACTAGATCAGTGGTTCTCAACCTGTTGCAGACTACTGTACCCCTTTCAGGAGTCTGATTTGTTTTGCGTGTCCCCAAGTTTCACCTCACTTAAAAACTACTTGCTTACAAAATCAGACATAAAAATACAAAAGTGTCACAGCACACTAGCACTGACAAATTTGCTTGTTTTCTCATTTTTGCCATTTAATTATACAATTCATCAATTAGAACATAAATATTGTTTTTCCATTTCAGGGTGATACTTGAGTCTGTTTTTCACTTGTGAGCCTTGTCTGAAGCCGGAGCCACGGGCAGTGGGGCTGAAGTCCAAGCCCTACCACATAGAGCTGAAGTATGTAACTTAGCTTCACAGGGGTACCTGTCTATAACTGCCTATAACCTGTCCCATGACCACTGATCTAGATGAGTTGATGTACCCCCTGAAAGACCTCTGCATACCCCCAGGGGTGCACATGCCCCTGGTTGAGACCCACAGGACTAGATGACCCCTGCGGTCCCTTCTAGCCCTGTGGTTCTATGACCCAGAGAGGCAGAACTGTCAGCTGAGCGTGCTACAAAACGCTGTGTGGTTTGCAGACCGAATGGCTGACAGACATTCCCATTAGAGTTCTTGTTGCCAAAAGCTGTTAGCTTTCACCTCCAGGATGGCCTCCATTGATCATGAGGCACTTCACCTGTGAGTTATGTACATGCACTGCTTTTCCCTTGTCAATGCACAGATAGCAGCTCTGTGCTAGGAGAGAGAGAGCACCCTGTGAATGAAATGAGAGAGCAGCCCAGATTAACGTACTGCTCAGCACCAGGACATATCCCACCAGAAACCCACTCCAGTACACGGCTAGTGCAGTAATATTAGGGTGCAGTTACATGGGGCTGGCATGGGTAGTGCTTAGTAGCGAGGGTTTCCATGCCCAGGCTAGCTCTGCAGTGAAGAAAGACCCTTAGTGTGGTGCTGGGATTCCAGGCTGTGACACTGACCTGGGGAGAGGATGGCTGAGAGCAGAGGGACCTTTAACCACCAGACAAAGGCAGAGCACGATCCACTGGCTGGGAGTAGAAGGGAGATAAATTCAGACTGGAAATAAGGGGCCTGTGTTTATCAGGGAGGGGAATGAACCATTGGGAAAGCTCCCCTCAGGATGGGGTGGATTCTCCATCCCTGGGCGTCTGTCAGTGGAGATGGGGCATCTCTCTCTCAAAGCTCCACTCTAGCTCAGCCAGGAGTTACTGGGCCAGGGGGCAGGAATTGCTGGGGGAGATGATGGGTTAACTAGCTGGGTTCTGCAGGAGGCTGGGCTTGATGGCCATAAAATGAGATCCCAGTGGGTAGGGAAAGGGCTCTGAGTGCTCCATTGGAGAGAGATGTCCGTGTACATGGAAATTTGCCAATCTCCACCCAACACAGCTCCCTGCCCCCGCTCAGCACAGACAGGCCCTGCCCTGACCCTCCCTGGCCCATCTCTCTGGACCCATAATCCCAGCTCCCTCCCCCACTCAGCACTGGATGAGGTGCCAGGAGAAGGTGCCCGAGGATACACAGCTTTGTCCCTGAGGTCTGTGGGAGCTATCAGTCTTCTTGTGGCTGCACACCACGCATGGCTTCCTCCGCCAGCCCTGTACAGAGCTTCTAGCAATGGGGAGCCTGGCCTTCCCACAGTGATCGCCACTGCAAAGCCCGTGCCGGGCTGAGCCACCACAGCTGAGCTCTCTCCCTGCTTGGGGACGGGGAGTTACCGTATCCCAGACCCTGACACAGCCCCTTTAGCGAGCCAGGTCCCTGCGGGTGCTCTTCCCAAGACACTCCCTCCTGACAGACCCGCACAGGCAGACAGACGTGGGTTCAAGGCCCAGCTCTGCCAGGGATTCCCTGCATGACCTTGGGCAAGTGACTGACTCTCTGGGGGCCTCAGTTTCCCCATCTATAAAGTGGAGATAATGCTCTCTTACCTCCCGGGGCTGTGTCAGGATAAAATCCATTAATCACTGAAGTATTGCCAAACCCTGTTGCTCAGGAGCCAGGTCCCCAAAATCTTGAGATTATCTTAAATATCTTGTCATTTCTATATATATAAAAAACAATTTTAGAGCCTGTTTACTCTCCTGCTGGTGTGGGGGCCATTAGGTGTCATGTTTATCAGCTTTTCTCCCCAGCCACAGGGGCTGGAGTCTTACAGACCAGGGCCCCATTGCACTAGGGCTCGCACACGATGGGACAAGGGACTGATAAACACCTACAGCAGAGGTGGGCAAACTATGGACCAGGGGCCACATCCAGCCCGCAGGACTGTCCTGCCCGGCCCCTGAGCTCCTGGGCTGGGAGGCTGTCCCCCTCCCCCGCAGCCACGCCACTGCACGGCGCAATGCTCTGGTCGGTGGGGCTGCAGAGCCCAGCCTGACCCGGTGCTCTGTGCTGCGCGGCATGGTTCCTGTCCTGGTGCAGCTGCGCTGCCAGCCACCGGTGCTCCAGAAGGTGCGGTAAGGGGGCAGGGAGTGGGGAGGGGGGTGGATAGAGGGCAGGGGAGTTCAGGGGGGTGATCAGGGGCATGGATAGGGGTCAGGGCGGTCAGAAGGCAGGGAACAGGGGTTGAATGGGGGCAGGTGTCCTGGGGGGGCAGTCAGGAAGGAGAGGAGGGGTTGGATGGGTTGGTGGGGGGCAGTTAGGGGCGAGGGGTCTGGGGGCGGTCAGGGAGAAGGGGTGGTTGGATGGGGCAGGGATCCCAGGGGGGCAGTCAGGAAGGAGGGGGGGGTTGGATGGGGCGGCGGGGGGCAGTTAGGGGCGGGGTTCCGAGGGCGGTCAGGGGACCGAGAGTGGGTGGGGTGAATGGGACAGGAGTCCCGGGGGGGCGGTCAGGGGGCGAGATGCGGGAAGGTCGGATGGGGGCGGGGCCGGGCCATGCCTGGCTGTTTGGGGAGGCACAGCCTCCCCTAACCGGCCCTCCATACAATTTCAGAAACCCGATGCAGCCCTCAGGCCAAAAAGTTTGCCCACCCCTGACCTAGAGAGAGACCTCTAGGGATGGTCATACAGGAAATGTACAGGCATAACAATAGCAGTATAATTATTAAACTCTCCATGTAGATACTCTTCTAGCAAAATAAGAGGGCTTGTTTCCCAGTTCAGTTTATAACCAGATGAGCTGTATGCGAATGTTTGTTGGTTTTTTTCAGTGGAATGGGATGGAGTTTCCTTTCTGATTAAATAGACAGACATCACCTCCCAAAGCAACTTGTTTTAATGTCTCCTGTTGATCTGAGCCACCTCTGGGGTTGGAGGCAGCAGGGGGCTGATGATACAGGAATCTCTCACCGAGCACAGAGTTTTTACTAGGTCAGAAGAGGAGATGTAGATCTGAATTACTGACGCTGGTGTGGAATGAACTCAGAGGAGACAATTTCATGTGCTGCCTCTTGTGAGACTGGAAAATATTTAGACTGCGGCAGAGCTGGTGAATTTTCATCCTTCATCAAAATGCGGGAGGGGTTTTGAAAGGAAACAGCTTTTCATCAAAATGGACATTTTTGCAAATATGTTTTAATTTTTTTGTCAAATTCCTTGATTTTCACTGGAAAAAACTCCAAATCCCGAAACCCAACAAATGTTCAGTTTTCAGTAATCGAAGCCCAACAGAGTTTCAGCTTTAAAAACAAAACTGTTTTGGTTTCAGAAAAGTAAAGAACTTTCAGTTTTTCAAGGGAAACCAAAATGTTATGACAAAAATGGAAAATATTTTAAAGGAGGGAGGAATACTCTGCTTCCCCATCAGTTGACTCCTCTGCGTCCTGTACTTTGTGCTAAGGGCAGGGCTATACCCAGCCTCAGGCACTGCTCAGTACAGACTACACAACAAGGGATGCCCTCTGTTTGGATTGTGAGGAAAGAAATTGCTCTCCCACTCCCCAGGGCCCCAATCCTGCTGTCAATGGGCAGAAGCACATTGAGATCTGGATGAACGTTTTTGCCAACGGCAATTTAAGGCACCTGGAGTCTGGCTGTGGGGGAGATGTTTGTGGACAGGCACTTTCCCAAGCTGCCTAGAGACACAGGACTGGCCATAAGTAAAATGGCATCCTGAGTGAACTTTTGGTGCCTTTCTTTGAATCTGGATACGGAGGGGTTGGGTGGATGGAAGGGGGCAGCTCCCCGTACAGTGACCCGTCCCCCCACGGCTGGGGAGTGATGGGGCAGGAAGGGATGGGTTGTAGAGCTTCC
The DNA here is from genome assembly GCF_965152275.1 of Natator depressus. Taxonomy (NCBI): domain Eukaryota; kingdom Metazoa; phylum Chordata; order Testudines; family Cheloniidae; genus Natator; species Natator depressus. The sequence goes on from NC_134239.1 coordinate 12,146,622, forward strand.
TGCAGGCAGGGGAGGTTCCCAGGCAGGGCCGGGGACCCTGGGGAAGAGCCAGAGCCAGGGCTGGAGCAGCACGCAGCTGTGCAGGGCACCAGGAAATTTGGTACCCCAAATTTCCTGGTGCCCTACGCAGCTGCATACTTTGTGTATGGGTAAGGACGGCCCTGTTCCCAGGGGTGGTGGGTCTGACCCAGCCAAGAAGCAGCCCGCCCACAGAAAGAGGAAGTCCCATCCCTCCCCAGCCCAGCTGGGACTAGCAGCTGGAGCCCAGCTCATGGTAGGAGCCAGGGTTCCCCCAGCCTTGCTCCTCCCCAGCTCCAAGCCCTGCACCTCCCCCCTCAGCCACAGCACCCTGGGTGATCACTAGGGCCCTACCAAACTCACGGTCCATTTTGGTCAATTTCACGGTCATAGGATTTAAAAAATCTTAATTTTCATCATTTCAGATATTTAAATCTGAAATTTCCTGGTGTAACTGTAGGGGTCCTGACCCACAAGTGGGCAGTGGGGTGGGGGTCGCAAGGTTATTGTAGAGGGATTGCAGTACTGCCATCCTTCCTTCTGCACTGCCTTCAGAGCTGGACGGATGGAGAGTGGCGGCTGCTGGCCAGATCGGGATCCCCAGTTTGAGAAATGCTGGTCTTCTCTGTGAAATCTGTATAATATAGGGTAAAGGTATACAAAAGACCGGCTTTCACGGGGGAGACCAGATTTCAAGGTCCTTGATGCATTTTTCATGGCTGTGGATTTGGCAGGGCCCTACTGACCACCCATATCGCCCACTCACAAGGCGGGCCCTGTAGAGACAACAGCAGCAGCGGTGCCCCTCATGATGCCCCCAGACTCACACTGCTGTTCACAACACGGCTCACCCCACCACCCACATTATCGAAGGGAAAGCAGAACTTACCCCCAAAACGCCGAGGCGCTAGGACACCCTGCCCCTGACAGCTCTGCACATATCACACCCACGCCCCCTGTGTCTGTCCCAAACAGACAGACTCTCCCTTAGATCCCCCCATCTGATCCACAGCCAGGACATCCTTCCTGCAGCACAGACCCCGCTGTGGCAAAGGCTAGCAGTGCCTCTGTGCACCCCAGCCCCACAAAAGTGTGGCTCTAGGGCTAGGGGATGCTCCCCACTCATGCCCCAGTCAGAGTGTTGGGGTCCCTCCTGCTTCACTTTGGTGGTGACAGGGCCCAGAGCTAGGGGGAGTGGAGAGGTACATGCCCATGTGATTCCCCCACACCTCCAGGAGCCACCCGCACCACACAGCCCACCATGGGGCCTGGCCCCTGCTCTGCTGCTAGACTTGGTCCTGCTCCCTCCATCAAGGCCTGGCTGTGCTACACGTGCCCCTGTCACTCACACCCCCCCGGGTGGGGTGCTCTGTCCCATCTAGCATAGGCGCCGACTTCTAATGGCGCCGGTGGGTGCTCAACCCCCCTCTGCCCCCGGCCCCGCCCCGACTCCATTCCTGTCCCGGCTCCTCTCGCCCCCATTCCAACTCCTTCCCCAAAGCCCCAACTCTGCCCCCTCACTGCCCCTATCCGACTCCTTCCCCAAATCTCCACCCCGGACCCACCTCCTCCCCTGAGCGTGCCACGTTCCCGCTCCTCCCTCCCGGAGCTTGCTACAGCTGTTTGGTGGCAGCAAGTGCTGGGAGGGAGGGAGGAGCGGGGACGTGACCACTCAGGGGAGGAGGAGGAGAAGATGAGGCAGGGCAGGGAACTTGGCTGCAGAGCACCCACTAATTTTTCCCCCTGGGTGCTCCAGCCCTGGAGCACCCACAGAGTCGGCGCCTTTGCCCTCTAGCGGCACTGAGACCACTTAGAGATTAAAGAGTCTGCTACAGCCTTAGCTAAGAGCCATGTAGCTTTTCGCTCATGTGGTAGAGGGTCATGCATTTAGCTCCAGAGGTCCCAGGTTTGATCCTGCCTGCCACTGATGGGGGGGGCCTGTCGGCATTACATACCCACTCAACTGGGGGGTAAGTGGGGGCTCCATCCAGAGCAGAGGGCAGGCATGTTTGAGAAGGATTGTTCCCATCTTTCAGCACAGGGCGCTGCTCTCCTGCCCATCCCCTGCCCAGCATTTCCCGGTGCTGAGATTCAGCTGACTCTGAAGCGGGGCTTGGAGCCTGTTTATACAGGTGTCCTTCACCTGGCAATGAGCTACAGCTGACTTTGGGGGCAGGCCTGGGGGCATGTGCCCTCTCTGCTGGGATCCCCCAGGCTGGGTGTCACTGTTGCCTTGACTCCAACACCCACAGCTTGTGTCCATATTGGGAGTGTCTGACTAGGAGGCATCTCCACTCCCCTGCCACAGTGAATAGCCAGCACCCAACTTCCCCCAGCAGGTGAGATGTGGTGGGGGACCAGGACTCCCTGGGAAGTAGAGGCTGGAGAGCTGCTGGCTGCCCCCAATCATTGTGTTTAGGAATAAAACCATCCCGACAATTAACAGCAGCTGGGCAGAGCTGGGACTGAGCCATCCCAAACGCAGGGCCTGGCTCTGATGGGACTAGAGGGTCAGGCCCTCATAGGTGCAGGGGCTACCCCTGACACCCCATCTTCCCCATCAGCATCCTGCAGGGACAGGGTAGTGCTAGGTTCCCAGAGCTGATCCCTGGCTCTCTGGTGTCACAACTCAACAGCCATCGAGGGCTCTGGAGCTCTTCCCACATTGATGGGGTCTCTCCACCACCACAAAGGGGGGCTTTTGGGGACTGAGTGAACTGCCCCACTAGTGGGACATTGATGGGGTCTCTGCCCCACAGGCTGGCTCTGTGCTCTGTACACTGTCCCCTGTACATGGGGTCTCGGTGCCACTAGAAGGCATAGGCACCGACTCTGTGGGTGCTCCAGGGCTGGAGCACCCATGGGGAAAAATTAGTGGGTGCTCTGCACCCGCTGGCAGCCAAGCTCCCTGCCCTGCTCACCTCCTCCTCCGCCTCCTCCCCGCTCCTCCCTCCCTCCCAGCACTTGCCACCGCCAAACAGCTGTAGCAAGCTCTGGGAGGGAGCAGGGAGGAGCGGTAGGGTGACCAGAGGGCAAGTGTGAAAAATCAGGACAGAGGGTGGGGGGTAATAGGAGCCTATATAAGAAAAATCCCCCAAAATCGGGACTGTCCCTATAAAATCGGGACATCTGGTCACCCTAAGGAGTGGGAACGTGGCGCACTCAGGGGAGGAGGCAGGCCTGGGGCGGGGATTTGGGGAAGGAGTCGGATCGGGGCAGTGAGGGGGCGGAGTTGGGGTGGGGACTTTGGGGAAGGGGTTGGAATGGGGGCGAGAGGGGCCGGGACAGGAGTGGAGTCGGGGCGGGGCCGGGGGCAGAGGGGAGCACCCACCGGCGCCATTAGAAGTAGGCGCCTATGCTAGATGGGACAGAGCACCCCACCCGGGGGGGTGTGAGTTACAGGGGCACATGTAGCAGTGTATCTCCCCAGTGTGGGCAAGGGGGTCCCTGGTGGGTGGCAGCTGAGAGTTGAGCTGAGAGAAAAATGGCCCCCATGCTCCAGGGACCGATGGGTTCTCTGCTCCACATGAGAGAGAGGGGCTCTTAGGTGTGTGCCATGGGCCAATCTCTGGGGCAAACAGCCCCTAATGTAACCAGTGTAGCAACACCTGCCTGCATCTGCAGGGAGCCTGAGAGGGAGCTGTCCTGGGTAGGACCAATGCAGAGACACTAGAAAACTAATACAAAGAACACAAGGTGTATTTTTAGTCTCCTGGTCAGTGATCACTTTGGGTTGGCGATGGTGTCTCAGTGGGAACTTCCCACTGACTGCTGTGGAGCAAGGGTCACACAGAGACCTGAATATAACCCTGTTCCATGGACAATGGAATCAGCTGTCTCTGGTGACTGAGTATTCATAGACTGGAAGAATTAAAGCCCGGAGGGACCATTAGATCATTAGTCTGACCCCTGTATAGCACAGACCACTAAATTCCATCCAGTTCCCACTGTATCAAGCTCAGTAACTTATGTTCAGCTAAACCATCATCCAGGAAGGCCCCCAGTCAGGATCTGAAGACATCAGGAGATGAAGAATCCACCACTTCCCTTGGGAGTTTGTTCCAGTGGGTAATGACCCTCACAGTGGCAAACATGTGCCTCGTCTCTCATTTAACTTTGCCTGGCTTCAGCTCCCAGCCATCGGTTCTTGTTCTGCTTTTCTCTGCTAGATTAAAGAGCCCTTTAGCACCCAATATTTCCCCCCCCCTCCCCCGGAAGGCACTTCGACTTCCTGGTGCGGGTAGCAACAGACAGGGACACAGTAACATAGGCATTGTCAGACTAGGTCAGAGCCAAGTTCCATCCAGTCCAGTGTCCCATCTCCAACACAAGACGCTGCAGAAAAAGATATAAGAACCCAGCAGAAGCAGATGGGGGATAATCTGCTCCCTGAGCCCTTAAGCAGGAGGAGTTGCCAGGCATTTTTTGCATTAACTACTCTAGTTCTTTGAATCTCGCTAAGTTCGTGCTTTCAGTGGAATCCTGGGGCAGTGAGTTCCAGAGGATAATTATGTGCTGTGTGGAAAAGTATTTACTTTGATCAGTTTTGAATTTCCCAACTTTTAGTTTCATAGTGTGTCCCCTTGCTCTTGCGTTATAGGATAGGGAGAACAGACACGCCTTTCTCCCAGATCTCCTTTCTCTAGACCAGTCAATATTTTATAGACATTGATCATGTCCCTTCTTGTTCACCCCCTAACAAAGGTTACAATTCCAGCTATGACTCTCTCTCTCTCTCTCCAGGAGGAAGCTCTGTCCCTTCATAGGTTTTTAATAAACCAAGATTTATACAACTGTGCAATAAAGACCTAATAACTCAAGTTGTCTTTGTTATAATATAACATGCTTTTATTTTATGGGGAGGTTTACTGTGAACACAGCAGAATAGTCAGTAGGTGATCTAACCACATTTTTTGTTATATTGGGTGGAAGAGAAATATGTGTGCTGCCAGGGTTGCCAACATGTGAATTCTGGGCGATCCCTGACCCAGGAATTTGCAGAAGTTTTTGGGAGAGCAAGGAGTGCACTGCGACACAGGGGTTGCTGACTACAGGCAGATTTGGGTGGACAGAGGTAGCCTGTGTTCCCGGCATGTTTTGCCCACTCTGCAGCATCTAAGGCCTTGACTACACTACAAAGTTTTGTTGGCAAAAGTTATGCTGCTTTAATTAAAACGGCTGTTGCGTGTCCACACTAGCTCCTTGTGTCGGCAGAGCGCATCCACACTAACAGCTCTTGCCTCGACTCAGAGAGCAGTGCACTGTGGGTAGCTATCTCACTAAGCAACTGGCCACAGGGTGCTTTGGGAAGGGTTTGCTGCTTGCAATGGCTCACGGGGCAGGTACAGAGTCACATGATGCAGGTTTCGGTCAGTCGCTTTTTCAGTGTGTGAGGAGGAGAGGTGAGTGGCGTGTCTGGGGCAGGGGAGACAGCAGGCTGACTGACCTATCCTGAGGCAGAGGGAGGGGAATAACCCCCCACATCAGCCCCCAGCTCTGCTCAGCACAGCAGTCTCTCCCAAAGCAGCCCGCTCTGCCTGCAAGTTTGTGATTCCCTCCGAGTTCTCCCACAGCCTCCTCAGCGGCATCCAGAGCAGCTCTGTGAGCTCTCCATGCTGAGGAATGTCAAAGCACCACAGCAGTCCCCCCCGCAGCAGCAGTCTGTCTGCCGCTGTGTGCCTGGTGCCGGGCGCGCTAATGATTTGCTCTTTGTGCCCCAAAGGGAGCAGCCCGCTCAGCTGTCAGCTACTTCCCGGAGCTCTGAAAGGGGAGGGGCGCATGATGCCTGACAGGCAGCAGAGATCAAAACAGTGAGCAGAGCGGTCACGGCAGGCATTGTGGGATACTGGCGGATTCTGGAAGCCGGTTCTGTTGACAAAACAAACAGCAGTGTCTACACTGAGGCTTTGTCACTTTAACTTGGCTGCAAAAGTTTTTATGCTCTCGTTGAGGTGGTTTTATTTTGTCGACAAAACAGCAGAGGTTTGCTGCCAAAAGCAGCTTTGCAGTGCGTACACCTCCCCTGTTTTGTCGGCAAAAAACAGCTTTTGCCGACAAAACTTTGCAGTGTAGAGAAGGCCTAACTAATATCTTGTAATCGACCGGACATTGTCGTGATTCACTCAGGCAGAAATGATCTGGGCTCCTTCAATGGAGGACTGCAGATTTGGTCTGCATCACAGTTTTGTGTCCAGGACCTCTGATAGTCTGGCTAAGGCTTCGCTTACACTACCAATTTATGCTGGTATAACTATATCGCTCAGCAGTGTGGAAACCTAACCCCCAGTGTAGAAAGCGCTTCTCCTGTTGACATAGCTAATGCCTCTCGGGGACACGGAGAACCTACGCTGATAGGAGAAGCTCTCCCATTGGCATAGGTAGCATCCTCACTAAGCGCTACAGGTTCATGGCTGACTGGACAAGGTGTAGTGTTTGTCACAGAACCATTACGAGCTCTGACCCTGCAGTGTTTCTCAAAGATGGAGTCCATCTATTGAGCAGGGGACAGAGGCTCTCTCTCTCAACCATAAAACTGTCAATATTTTGGAACAGAAACCCCGTCTGGGATTTTTCTCACTGGCCCTGCTATAAACTCCACCCTTCAACCACTCTGAAGCACAACCACGAACACCACTGCACTGTAACACAGCTGACCTTCATTCCAGGCACTGCATGTGAGTTGGGTTATCAGAGGGAATAAGTAATGCCAATAGAAACATTTTATATCAGGGAATGAGGAGTTCAGGGAGATGCATTCCCTCCTTGCAAGGGGCGGGGGGGAGAGGAGAGCCTGGAAACAGTAGTGGGGAGGCAGCTAGGTTGGAGTGGGGAAAACAGTGGGTCAGAGATATAGAGGGGCCCAGCTGATGTGTAGCGAGGGGCTGGCTGGCTCAGTATGCAAATTGCAGGACATGATATGTACAACTGCCTAAATGACTACTAACTCCTACCAAAACAATATATTTTACAGTTCAAAAAACTAGGAAATTCAATGACAGAAAATAACGTTAACATAGAGTTATGGTTGCTTGGTGGTATATCGGACCCTTGCAGAAAGCTGAATTGAGCAAAACTCAAACTTCTGAAAACCAGAAAATGCAATTTGTGCTGATGCCATGCCCCAGGTGAACACCTGCCACTAATTATTGTAGTCCAAACCTTTGTACACCTGTGCAATAAAGATTTAACAACTCAAGTTGTCTGTGAGAATATATGTTTTTATTTTATGGGGAGGGTTACTGTGCACGCAGTAGAATAGTCATCAGACAGTCTAACCAGGCCTGCCTTCTTTTAGCAATGCCTCAATATACCATGTTAACAGGTATACCTTTTTACTTGGCCAAACCCACAATTGCTGAAATATAAAAGCTCTTTTTACCGCTCATTCACAGGATTCCATCTGACACTATTAAAGGACAAAAAGGAAAAAACAAAGTTGCCCAACTGAAAAGGGGCAGAATTAAGATTGTACGGGCAACCTTAACTTTTCATTTCCTGGTTTTCAGAAGTCTGAATTTTGCTCAACTCAGCATTCTGAAAGGGCATACAACCAAACTAGCTTAACTCAGCCTGAATGTAGTTCTTTTGCCATTGAAATCTTGATTCCACTTGTTGAAGAGATATCTTTGGTGTGTGACATTGTTTTTGTTGGTTAAAAGTGCTTTTGGAGTGCTTGTAGGATTTTACGTGGGTCAGCCTGGTCTGCTGCTGACATAATCCGGATGCTGTTGGAGCATGTGGCAGCCCTTGATCATTACAGCTAATAGCGTGGCTGCTTTTTATTTTTTCCTTTTTATCCAGCCCCTTTGCAATTTTGTAGTTTTCCTGTTGTGATCTAAAGAATGTCCAGTGGCTGAACACATCTCCTTTTGTGTCTGCTTGTTCAGGGAAAGGGATTTGACATGTCACCAGGATTTTTGTTATGGTTGGGAGGATGAGATTTTTAATTGGTAAATGTCAGTAAACGTCAATTTCTCCCAACGCACACAAACCAATGAAAAATTATTGCCACTGGTTATAACTGAAATTTACAGATAGGCAAAATAAGAAAAATGCTGCTGGAGAACCCCTCAGAATTCAATTTAAGGATATTTACTTTGTATATTTTGACCAGTCCTATTCAACATATTTATAAATGATCTGGGAAAAGGAGTAAACAGTGAGATGGCAAAATTTGCAAATGATACAAAATTACTAAAGATAGTTAAGACCCAGGCAGACTGCAAAGAGCTACAAAAGGATCTCTCAAAACTGGGTGACTAGGCAACAAAATGGCAGATGAAATTTAATGTTGATAAATGCAAAGAAATGCACATTGGAAAGCATAATCCCAACTATACATATAACATGGTGGTGTCTAAATTAGCTGGTACCACTCAAGAAAGAGATCTTGGAGTCATTGTGGATAGTTCTCTGAAAACATCCACTCAATGTGCAGCAGCAGTCAAAAAAGCAAACAGAATGTTGGGAATAATTAAGAAAGGGACAGATAATAGGAGAGAAAATATCATGTTGCCTCTATATAAATCCATCGTACACCCACATCTTGAATACTGTGTGCAGATGTGGTCGCCCCATCTCAGAATAGATATATTGGAATTGGAAAAGGTTCAGAAAAGGGCAAGAAAAATGATTAGGGGTATGGAACAGCTTCCATATGAGGAGAGATTATTAAGACTGGAACTTTTCAGCTTGGAAAAGAGACAGCTAAGGGGAGACTGAGGTCTATAAAATCATGACTGGTAGAGAAAGTAGGTAAGGAAGTGTTGTTTACTACTTCTCATAACACAAGAACTAGGGGTCACGAAATCAAATGAGTAGGCAGCAGGTTTAAAACAAATAAAAGGAAGTATTTCTTCACACAATGCACAGTCAACCTGTGGAACTCCTTGCCAGAGGATGTTCTGAAGGCCAAGACTATAACAGCGTTCAAAAAAGACCTGGATAAGTTCATGGAGGATAGGTCCATCAGTGGCTATTAGCCAGGATGGGCAGGAATGGTGTCCCTATCCTCTGTTTGACCGAAGCTGGGAATGAGTGACAGGGGATGGATCACTTGATAATTACCCTTTCTGTTCATTCCCTCTGGGGCACCTGGCACTGACCACTGTCAGAAGACAGGATACTGGGCTAGATGGACCTTTGATCTGACCCAGTAGGGCCATTCTTATGTAACACAGACAATTTGTGTTTTAATGGTTATAAAACTTTAATTTTTTGCATTTCAGCATCTGTCATTAAATAAGTATTGTCTGAAACACATGCCATTTCCTGCAATTGCAAAAATGTAAATTGATAAAAATAGAAAAAAAAAGTTTAAAACCCACACATTTGTGCAATTGTGGAAACGTAAATGGACAAAAATCTAAAAAGCTTTAAAATAAACATAGATATTATCCAGTGAAATTAGAAAAAAGAAAATTCAGTCCTGACAAGTCTAATTATTGTTTCCTCTTTGAGTTTTGTTTTTCTGCAATATTCTTAGTTTTGAATCTCAGGTACCTGCAGGAGCAGACTAACTCCTGACACCATGCTCAGTGTTCTAGCATAAGAGAAAGAGCCAAGGTAGTGCGACAGTCTGGTTTTATTCCTTCCGCCACATCTACAGTCCTCTCTCATCAAGCAACTACTGACCGTAGAGTTCTCTGCATTCCTAAGCATTACCCTATATGAGGATCCTATCATACAATTGTAACAGCCCCCTGTGCTGGGGAGAGACCCCGCTAATGTGCTGGCAATAGGGCAGAGCCAGCCTACAGGGGCAGAAACCCTATCAATGTCTGCGTGGAGGAGGGGGCATGAGGGTAGATCACTTAGCCCCCAGTAGCCCCCCTCTGCAATGATGGAGAGACCCCATCAATGTGAGGAGAGCTCCAGAGCCAGCAACAGCCACTGAGCCATGGTGCTGGGGAGCCAGGGATCTGAACTGGGCACCTGGTGCTGCCCTGGGTCTGCAATCAGCCAGTGGGGGAGGGGCAGGGTGGCAGAGGCAGCCCCTGCACTCATGGGGCCCTGACCCCCTCCCCCAGCCTAGTCTGTGCTAGTCCCTGAGGATGGGATGACTCAGTCGCAGCACAGTCCAGCTGCTATTAATTGTGAGGATGGTTTTATTCCCAACCACAGTGGCTGGGAGCAGTTGGCACCACTCCAGCCTTTAGCCCTCAGGGAGACCTGCTCGCGACTCATCTGCCAGTTTAGAGCTGGCTATTCACCCTGGGGGGTGAGTGGAGCTGCCTCCTGGTCATATACTGCCAATACAAACACAAACGCTGGAGTCGGTGCAACGGTGCACTAGGCTGCCCCCAGGCCTGCCCCAGCATCCCAGAGTGTCTGTATCTTAGCCCAGGCCTAAACAGCCCCCACATCCCACCCCAGAATCAGCTGCAGCTCTGCACCATACAAGGCATTCCTGTATAAACAGCTGCCATGCCCCACCCCAGGGATGGCTGCAACTCAACAGTGGACAAAAGATCCCTGGTTAAACAGCCCCTGCAGCCCACCCTGGAGGCAGCTGCATCTCATTATGGGATGAGGGACCCTGTGCAAACATCCCTAACGCCCCACCCCAGAATCAGCTGCATCTCAATGCCTGACAAGGGATCCCTGGCTAAAGGGCCCCCAGCACCCCAGAATAAGCTGCGTCACAAAACTGGGCAAGGGCTCCTTGTATAAACAGACCCCACCTTCCATCCCAGAGCTAGCAACATCTCAGCTTTGGCTGAAGGACCCCCATATAAACAGCCCCTGCACCCCACCCCAGGGGTATCTTTACCTTAGGATGGATTGAAAGAACCTGTGTAAAGAGCCACCAGAGTCAGCTGCACCTCAGCTCCGGCACTCCCTCCATGCTGACCCCACCCCATAAGAGCTGAGCAAGGGACGCCTCTGAGTAGCAAGTCCTGAGAGCGAGCTGGGGGGTGGGTGAGCGAGCGAGCGGGGGAGGAGCAGCACCACCCTGCAGTTGCATGGTGGGAAAAAGTCTCCTCCCCCCAACCCCACCTCCACCCTCCGCATCCGGTCCAATAACTTCGGGCTGAGCTGGAGCGTAGCCTGGGGAAAGAGACAGACAGACGGACGGACGGACACCCCTCCCCAGCCCTAGGGGCGCGGTTCCCAGCGTGACTCCCCAGCCCAGGTAACCACGGGCCCCCTAGTCCCAGTCTGGGCGGGTCTCCCACCCGCTCTCAGCCTGTGGGTCTGGCTCTGCCTTTGTCTGGGAGCTGAAAGCGACCTCTGCTCTCAGCCCCCCGCGGCAGCGCTCCGGCAGGGCAGGGAGGCAGCCCGGGGGGTCCCGGCCGGGGCGGGTGAATGCGGACGGGGCAGGGGCGCGCAGGCAGGGAGAGGGACGGGTGGAGGGTGGGAGCAGCGCTGGCGGCCGGCCGAAGCAGAGGCGTTCAAAGGGGGCTCCGTGGTAGCCGGGGGGGGATCTGGTTTGTGGAAATAAAGCCAATAGTATTTTGAGGGGAAATGGGGGCCCAAAATATTCCTGGTGGCACAGGGACAGTAGGAGGGGTAGGAGAGCCCCCACCTGTGAGAGAGAGACCGGGCGCCTGTGACTGACTGTGTGTGTGTGTGTGTGAGAGAGGGGGAGAGAGCCTGTGTGTGTGTGTGTGTGTGCGCGTGCCATGTGACAGCCAGAGAGCATGTGTCCTTGTGCGCACACACACTCTGCCCATCACACACACGTAACAGGGAGAGAACATGTGAGTGTGTGTGTCACGGGCAGAGTGTTTGTGTGTGTGTCTGGTAGAGAGCATGTGTGCGCATGTGACAGGGAGTTGCCTGTGTGTGTCAGGCACTGTGTGGCCGTGTGCTGTGCAGAGAGCATATGTGTGCTCATGTGATCAGGAGAGCGAGCACATGTGTGTGTGCACACCAGGCGACTTGTGTGTGTTTGTGCAATGGGCAGAAGAGCACGTGTGTGCATGCATCGCCTATGACAGGGAGAGAACATGTGCCAGGCAATGTGTATGTGTGTGTTAGAGAGAGACAGCCAGCCAGCAGAGACCGTATGTGTTACATTAATTTATTGGAATATATGGACTTAGACTCACAGGTGTCCAATAGTAAACATTTTAAAACAAGGTTCAGGATTTTGGTAGTAATAGTATTTAGTACCCTGGCAAATACCCCATTAAACATTCTTTTAATCCTTTAATAAAGATAAAGGTTTGACATGTAAAGTATGAAATAAGGCTTTTATTTTAACACTTTCTTTTTTTAAAAAAAAAAAGCAGGAGGGAGTTTCTAAAAGGAATGCTCCCTCCCCCCATCATTTGACAGATATTTAGATGGTATTAACGATAGTAATAACTGTCAAAAAGTTAAGAGAAATGGGCTGGAGCTATTGTTAGTGAAGTCTTTTGTTATTTAAAAGGCAAAGCAAGATGTGCACACATCAGGGGACAGAAAAGGACAGCAGAGAGAGAACGTGCAGTTTCTGTCTTTGTCGACTTTTACTTGCAGTTTCACTGTTGGAAAAAACACATGTTGCCAGTCACACATCTGATCAGTCACACTAAGACTTCGCAAACTTGTACCAGTATTGGGCTGCTTAGGGCATTGCTTTTAGCTGCCTTTTTGGTGAGAGGTTTACAGCCATATTGCAAAATATACGACCTTGGCTGACTAAGCCAGACTCTTTCCTATCCCTCTTCTTTTGCCTTCTGTTTAATAAGAGAAGAAATAAGATGGGGAAGGAAAAGAACACCTAGGGGTGGGGGGACAGAGTCTTACATCCCAGGGGAGGTGATGTCGTCATCTGAGTCCCTTTTTTTGCCTGAGTCTGGTCAGAAAAATCTTAGGATCAGGATGACAAAGGCCCAACAGTGTCATGGAGGAGCCTGGTCATCCAGGAGACAATGTGGTCAGGCAGTCATAATGATAAAGCTTGCTCCTTCCTGATCTTCTCTCTTGCAGTCTGCCTGCATCCCCCTTTGCCAATTTCCCTCCAAAAATCTCTCCTTTTTTTTTAAAAAGACCTTATTGCAGTGTATGCACACCCCATCCCCCTTTTAGGGTGGATCTTGGGTGAGGGGGCACTGCAGTTACAGTCCACCAGACTGTCCTCATGCTTAAGACAGCACGGCTCACAGGTTACAGTCAATATGGCTGCCCTCAGGTGCAAGGCTGTACAGCCTAACGGCCAGAGTCAGGGGCCACTCGGGAGGGGAGGTTGACAGCTGGGGTAAGAGGCCCAGGCCCAGGCCCTCCCTGTTCCACCAGGTCCTGGCCAGGGTCCTGTCAGCAATGAGTGTGGACGACACCTAGTCAGCAGAGATCCTACTGCAACACGCTGACCTTCCTCAGGTGGGAGATACCATTCACTCCAGCCCCCTGGCCACTTTCTACTGTGTCTCCTGAAACCGGGATCTGTACGTCTCAGGGTCTCCAGGCTCCTGGCACAGGTCACTCCCTGGGATTCTGACTCCAGTCAGCCCACCGTCAACAACAGGTCTCTGATCTGGTCCTCGGGATCCTGTAGTTAGGTGCTGAAGCACCTTCTGGACTGGAGCCTCCACCAAGCATCTATCCCCCTCAGTGGTCAGCCTAGAATGAGCTGGGCTGCTCCCTTTTATACTAAAGTGGCAGTCGGAGCATGCCTAGAAAGGTCTGAGGGGTGGGACTTCTTTCGCCCCACAGTTTGGGGTTAACCCTTTCTTGCCTAGTGCAGGGTATGCACACCCTGTCACAGACCCCAAAAGGGGAGTGGTGGGTGGAATAGCCCATCCCCTCATTATTTTGTCCACCAATAGGCCCAATATCTGACACACCGATTTTGATTCATTGACTTCTGGTCCCAGGCATGACTGTAACACAGATTTGAATTATATCAGTAGGCCTTTTGGTTTAGATTAATTCAAGCTTTCTGTCCCCCTTTTGCACCTTTTCCCACCATCATATATTGTTAGAAGTTATAGTAACATGTTTGTAAAACTTTTGTTTATTTTTTCACAGTTAGGCTCACAATAATTGCTAGGCCCCAATTGTTCCAACAGTGTGCGTGTGCGTGTGCGTGTGCGTGTGCGTGTGCGTGAGACAGGGTGACCAGATGTCCCAATTTTATAGGGACAGTGCCAATATTTGGGTCTTTGTCTTATATGGGCCCCTATTACCCCCCACACACACACCCGCCCTCTGTCCCAATTTTTCACAATTGCTATCTGGTCACCCTAGTGCCAGATGGGCAGAGTGTGTGTATGTGAGAGAGAGAAATGGGAAGAGAGCATGTGACTACAAAGACAATATTTTAGTGGGGAGAGGGTCTGTGAGGGGCAGGAGCATGTGTGGAGAACATGCCAGAGAGGTGAAGGCAAAGAACATGTGGGGGTGACACTAAAACAAGGTGCACATGAGAAGCGTGTTTGGGTGAGGGGTGGCCACGTGGGTGAGGGAACGTGTGTGCGTCAGAAGGGATACAGTGGGAGGCGGGCTCATATGTGAGGAGGCAAAGGCTCATGAGGGGATATGCGTGAGTACAGCAGGGAAGTGGCGGAGGGGGGCACGGATGCTGGGATCCCGTTCTCCTCACCTGCGGTTCAGATCTGTTGAATGCTGTTAGAGCCGGTGCATACCCCTCCGCTGGGTCCTTGTACAAGGAGGGGTTGTTGTCATTCCCACCAGCCAATTTCCACATGGAGATACACCCTAATAACCTAGACATAACCCCATGTCACCCAGCACTGGGCATGGAGGAGCCTGTCTGTGCTGGGTGGGGCAGGGATCTGAGGGAATGGGAGGTGGATGGGGAGGTTAGACAGGGGCCTGTCTGTGCTGGATCGGGGCAGAGAGCAGAGGGTATGAGTGGGGGAGGTGGGCACGGGTCTTTCAGTTATGACTTTTTCTCTGGAAGCTCTGCGTATGTGGTATGAACCATGCAAATTCTGCCGGTATTGGGAACTTTCACTCACTCCCTTGTTCAAAGATAAGTGAGGAGGAAATATGCTCCCTGTTAACATAGTGTGTGAGCATCCCACAGGCCTTCATGTATTTATCCTCACATACGCTTGTGAACCAGGCCAGTCCGACTGTCCCCATGGTACAGGTGTGGGAAAATTGAGGCACAGAGAGACCAAGGTCTGGTCTAGCCTTCAAAGCTTTACTAGCACAGCTTGGGAGGGGGATGGAGGGTGTGATACTATTACCAACAGAGCTATACCAGTAAATGCCCTCGTGTAGATGCAGTTACACTGATAGAGTTTAGACCACACACCAAACCAGCATAAGCTATATCAGTGTAAGCACTTTTATACCAACATAACTGCATCCCCACGACAGGGTATTGGCGGTGTAGCTATGCTGATGTAATCATACCACAAACCCTACCTCATGTAGACGAAGCTAGAGTGACTGTCCCAGGGTCAGAGTCTGACAGAGCAGGGAACTGAACTCGGCTTTCCCAGGTCCCTGGCTCGTGCTCCTCATTGCCCTATCCCCCCTCTGGAACGATTCTCTAACAAGGAGAGGTGGTCACTAGCTGGCTGTAAGAAAACACAGCTTTTCTGGCAGGGAAGGGTGCGTCCACACTAGGAGGACAGGAGTGTTAGTGAACACGAGGCACAATCCCAGGGATGACTCGGCCATTGTTGTTTTTACCAGGAGTTAGCAGACTGAGCTAAGCACTCAAATCCCTCGGCACTATGGAATTCCCCCCTCACTGTCTGTGTTTCCCTTGCCCTCTCAGGAGCTGCGGGAGAAGCCCCTCTTTCCAGATGGCAGCATTGCCGGCTCCAGGAGGTCGCTCTGGTTTTGCAAGACAGTTTGTGCTTCTGGGCCCTCGCACCTGATCCCCCATCCGGCTTATGTGGTGTCAAAAACAGGACACTGAGGTAGGAAGCCAGAGGCCGGATGCTTTCTGCAAGGGGCATGAATGAGCCAGAAAGGCCTGGGGTCTGGGCTCATCCCCTGCTGGGATAAGGACACCCCAGGGAGCAGCCATGGCTGCAGGGCAGGGGGCAGAGGGGGCCCTGGACCTGCAGTTTCAGATCCAGGTGGAGCAGTCGGTGTGCCCCGCTGGGCTGACGGAGCAGCAGGCCTCAGCTGGGCCCGAGCCAGATGCGGGATTGGAGCGGGCGGGCGGGCTGCCTATTGTGGTGCAGTCCGGCACCATTGGGGAGCTGCTGAGATGGGTGGCACCGCAGCAGGCCCGGTATGTGTCGCAGAAGGAGATGCTGCAGAACTGGGAGGACGTCTGGCAGGAGGTGCTGCAGGCCCTGCGCATCCTTCCGGAGGTGGGGCCGGCTCCGGCCTGCGCCCTCAGGCACGAAGAGCCAGAACTGCCGCCCCCTCCCAGAGTTGTGCACAAGTCGGTGCTGGCACGTGTTTGTGAAAACCCCACCTCCCAGGGGGGCAGAGAGTCACCCAGGGGTCTGGTGCAGGCTGGGATCGAGCTGAAGGAGGAGACGGCACCGTGCCGAGAGGAGCAGCTGTCAGCCCCGCAGACCCCTGCCGAGGTTAATCCAACTCCAGCACCTACATGGGGAACCCTGCAGCTGCCACAGCTGGCGCCAGAGGATGATATTGAGGCCTATCTGGCCACCTTTGAGCAGGTGGCTGATGCCTGCCAGTGGCCGAGAG
This sequence comes from Natator depressus, assembly GCF_965152275.1. Lineage (NCBI taxonomy): Eukaryota > Metazoa > Chordata > Testudines > Cheloniidae > Natator > Natator depressus. The sequence goes on from NC_134239.1 coordinate 12,163,215, forward strand.
GGGAGTGGACAACCCGACTGGAGCCGTACCTCACCGGGAAAGCCCAGCTGGCCTATGGTAGCCTAGACATCACAGAGACAAGTGACTATGGGAAGGTGAAGGCGACCATCCTGCGTCGCTATGGCATCAGCCCAGAGACACAGCGCAGGCGCTTCAGGGAATTCTGCTACCAGGAGGCTGAGGGGCCCCAGGAGGTTTACAGCCGCCTCTGGGAGCTCTGCCATCGCTGGCTGGAGCCGCAGAGCCGCACCAAGGAGCAGATCCTGGAGCTGCTGATCCTGGAGCAGTTCCTGACCATCCTGCCGGAGGAAATGCAGAGCTGGATCTGGGAAAGTGGTCCCGAGACCGGCGCCCAAGCAGTGGCCCTGGCAGAGGGGTTCCAGGTGGGGCAGCCAGAGATCGAATGGCCGGGGCTACAGGTGAGAGTTTAACTCAGTTATCTCAGTGAGGGACCAGGGTGGGAAGGGGAGATAAACCGTCGAAGCCATAGGGGAGCCAGGGTTCCTGTATTTGTCCCTGTAAAGTCTTTGTCCAACATGTTCAAGAGTGTTCATGTCCAATATGTTCATGGAGAGTGGGTGCTTCAGAATTTGGGTGCCCAACATGAGTCAACCGCCCCAGCTACAGTTGTGTTATCTTTAGCACATCGCCCCTGGAAACCAGGCCCCACCCATCTCCCAGCTGGACAACTAAAACTGTCATGCCCCAAGTTAGTGGCCGCTCATGGACATCTGAGTGCTTGGAGACTCATGTGGCCCTGACAACTTAGAAGCGTCAAGGGGAGAGACCTTGGCTAGCGAGAGCTGCCAGTGCTGCTAGTCAGGGAATTCTGAAGGAGTGAATTCCCCACACATGGGGCATCTTAACACAGGTGTGTCTGAGATGCCCTGAGGGAGAGTTGGAGACGGTCTGCTCTCATTTAAAGTCTCCCTTATAATAGTGATATCTCAGGGTTCTCTCCTGCAGTATCGTGACTGGTTTGAGTTAAACCCCACCCAGTGTTGATTTTCTATGAAAGTTTGTGATTCACTCTGCAAGGACAGCTATCTTGTAGTGAAGGTGCTCTACAAAATTATGGGCCTCATGGAAACAAGCCAGCCTGCTCTTTAAATTCACTGTGTAAGGGTGGCTGTCTCCCAGAGAATGTGCCCTCCAAATTGGAGGGCCTCAAGCTAACATGCAAGTCACCTCCTCACCAGAGTTACTTTGTAGGGCACAGAAAACAACACGGTAATTTGATGTGGCTACGAACACCATCTCCCCACACTAAGATTCATAAATTCCAAGACCAGAAGGGACCATTGTGATCATCTAGTCTGACCTCCTGTCTAACAGGCCAGAGAACGTCCCTGAAATAATTCCTAGAGCAGAACTTGTAGGAAAAACATCCAATCTTGATTTAAAATTTGTCAGTGATGGAGAATCCACTCCTCACGCTTGGTAAATTATTCCAATGGTTAATTACCCTCACTATTAAAAATTTGCACTGTATTTCCAATCTGAATTAGTCTAGCTTCAACTTCCAGCCATTGGATCATGTTAGATCTTTCTCTGCTAGACTGAAAAGTCCTTTATTAAATATTTTTTCCCTATGTCAATACTTATAGACTGTGGTCAAGTCACCTCTTCTTTTTGTTAAGCTAAGTAGATTGAGCTCCTTGAATCTATCACTATAAGGAACGTTTTTTTTATCCTTTAATCATGTTCACGGATCTTCTCTGAACCCTCTCCAAACATCCTTCATGATCTGTGGGCACCAGAACTGAACAGAGTATTGCAGCAATGGTCGCACCAGTGCCAAATACAGAGGTAAAATAACCTCTCTACTCCTACTCGAGATTCCCGTTTATGCATCTCAGGATCACATTAGCTCTTTTGGCCACAGCGTGACACTTGGAGCTCGTGTTCAGCTGAATACCCGTCACGACTCCAAAATCTTTCTCAGTCACTGCTTCTGAGGATACAGTCCCCACTCCTATAAATATGGCCTCCATTTTTTGTTCCTAGTTGTGTATATATTTACATTTATCTGTATTAAAATGCATATTGTTTGCCTGAACCCAGTTTACCAAGTGATCTAGATCGCTCTGTATCAGTGACCTGTCCTCTTCATTATTTACCACTCCCCCAATTTTTGCATCATCTGCAAATTTTATTAGTGATGATTTTTTGTTTTCTTCCAGGTCATTGGTAAAAACGTTAAATAACGTAGGGCCAGGAACCAATCCTTGTGGGCCCCACTGAAAACACGCCCGCTCGATGATGAGTCTCCATTTACAGTTACATTTTGAGACCTAGCAGTTAGACAGTTTTTAATTCACTTAATGTATGCCATGTAAATTTTATACCATTCTAGTTCTTTAATCAAAATGTTGTGTAGTCAAATGCCTTACAAAAGTCTAAGTATATTATGTCAACACTATTACCTTTGTCATCCAAACCTGAACTCTCATAAAACAAAAAACAAGATAATTTGATCGGACCTATTTTCCATAAACCCATGTTGATTGGCATGAATTACATTATCCTGTTTTAATTATGTATTATCCTATATCAGCCCCTCTATTATCTTGCCCAGGACTAATGTCAGGCTGACATGCCTGTAATTATTCAGGTCATCCCATTTACCTGTTCTATAAATTGGCACATTAGCTGTCTTCCAGTCTTCTGGAACTTCCCCAGTGCTTCAAGACTTATGGAATATCAACACTAACAGTCCAGCGAGCTCCTCAGCCACTTCTTTTAAAACTCTTGGATGCAAATTATCTGGGCCTGCTGATTTACAAATGTCTTACAAATAGCTTCTGTTTAACATCCTCCAGGGATGATAATACTCTTTCCATTAGTATCGTATGATGAGACTAAACCATCTATTTTTCTTTTCCCAATAAAGCACAGAAATATTGAACACTTCTGCCTTTTCTACATTATTATTGATAATTCTACCATTTCCATCTAGTAATGGACCAGTACTATTGTCAGGATTCAACCCCAACCATGCACACCCAAATTCTGTGGGTCCTGTTTCCTCGGCACTTGGCCCTGACCTGCTTTTGTGCCTGATCCCCTGATTTCAGGGATTGGCCCTGGAAAAGCTGGCGCTAAGTGGGATGCAGGAGGATGGCAGAGGTTGGGAGGGAAGGGCTGGTGTCTGGCACAAGCATTAGTGAGCAGGGGGTAGCCTTGGAGTGGCCTGTGCTAAGGTGGATGTTTTTGTGGTTGCAGGAGCCAGTACAGTTTGAGGATGTGGCTGTGACTCTGAGTGAGGCAGAGTGGTTGTTGCTGGATGAGGAGAAGCAGCAGCTCTACAGGGACATCATGTACGAGAATTACCAGAGCATCAGCTCGCTGGGTGAGTTGCATTATTATCCAAACTTCCTGCCCACTGTGGAAGCTCTGGGCAGAGCTGTCCAGAAAATCATAAATCTTTTCCACTGAATTTTATTTTTTAAAGAAACTGAAAATATTAAAAAAAAAAAAAAAATTCTTTTTGCAAAAGTATTCCAAATTGTCCAACAAAACCCAAACTGAAAATCTAAATCTTTGCCTTTTCTTTTGCCCCCTCCTCACTCTGCTTTTTCCCATCCTCTCCTCTCTCCTCCTGCTCCCGCTTTCCCCCATTTACTATTTTGCTACTGGGGGAAAAAAAGGAAAAACTGGAGAGAAAAAACAAAAACTGGAAACTTCTTTTGTTGAAAAAATAGTCTGCTTTTCATCCAAAGATGTTGTGGAACAAAAAATTTTGACCACCTCTGGGCTGGCTTTGAGCAGAGCTGGACAGAAAATGGCAATTTTTTTCAATAGACAATTTCAGTGGAAACTAATATTTGTTCTAGTTTTTGTTGAAGTTTTCAGTGGAAAATTTATACTTTTCAATGTAACCCCAACACTTTTGGTTCAAAAACTGCCAAAAAAAAAAATAGCCAAAATCTGGGTTTTGGCTGAAAATTTTAAATTTGGGGGACTTTAATGTTTAAAAAAAAAAAAAAAAAAAAATTAAACAATTGACTAAAGCACACACTCTCTGCTAAAATTTTTGTTCCATCAAACCCCCAATTTTCTGTCACAGAAAGAGTCTGGATAGTTTTTGAGCAACTCTCACTCTGAAGTCTCTGCTACCCCCAAACCTGGCAGGCTGCAGGGAGCTTCATGATCAACTAGAATTTTTTACCTGTGAGAAATTTCTGACTTTTTTGTTCAAATTTCAGAAACATGAAATTAGAAATTTCCCATGGAATCAAAATGTTTGGAAAATTCTGTATATGAAAGAACTGAAATGGAATTTTATAAACATTTCTGGCTGGAAATAGGATTTTTATTTTTAATTTTCACAAAACCTTTTCACCAAATATTTTTGTCACTGAAAACCCTCAAATATGTGTGGTGTTGTTTTTCCCCCCCCCCCCCCCAACAAAAACCTGAAAGTTCTAAACACCGCCCCGCCCTTACAAAAAATTTCACAGTGGGGAAAGAAAAATAATTTCCTGAGCCAGAGGCGCCGACTTTCTGATTTTCCTGGGGGTGCTTGACCCCCACTCTGCCTCAGGCCCTGCCCCCACTCCACTTCTTCCACCAAGGCCCCACCTCTTCCACCCACTCCCCCAAGTGCACCCCACTCCTTCTCCTCCCCCATCCAGGGCCTCCTGCCTCCAGCTTCTCCCAGCAAATAACCCAGGGGGTTTCAGCTACAGGGGGAGCAGCTCTTGCAATTGCTGCTGTGCTGGTGAAATTCACCCCTCGGGAAGCATGACCCTCTGCCAGGTGCTGGTGGCAGCTCGGAGGGCCAAGGTCAGTTCTCCAGTGGGGCGGTTCAGAAGTTACTGGTTGGGACACCCACCAAAATTCCAGCTTGGCCCAGGTGCTTTGCCAGGCAAAACTGCCCCAGGCCTGGCGTGTGGCGCTTGGAGACACAGAGAGCTTTGTGCCTGGGGGTGGGGGCCCGGCCCAGGCTGGGAACAACCAGCACTGGATCAGCCAGCCCCAGCTAGTGAGTCCAGCTGCCTTGGCCGTAGCCTGGCCCTCTGCCCCCTCAGTGCGCTGAGCTGTTTTCCTGAGTGCCGCCCCAGCACTGGAGCACCCATGGAATCAGTGCCTATGTCCTGAGCAGCTCTGTGATCCGCTGGATGCAGGAATCCATGGGGTGAGACTCTCTGGCCTGGGTTATGCAGGAGCAGGTCCAGTCAAAACACTGAATTTCCATTTCACGTGACATTTCAAAATTTGTTTTCATTCTGCATCGGAACAAAACCAAACATTCTTGAAATGAAACACAAATTCTTAAATTGTTTAGGCATTTATTTTATTTCTTTTTTTCTTGTCAATGTTGTACGATTTGGATTATTTTTACCTTATTTCATGACATGCAGTGCACACTATGGCATGTCCTCTTGTGAGAGACAAAGTGGGTGAGGGAATTTCTTTTATTGGAACAACTTCTCTTGGAGAGAGAGACAAACTTTTGAGCTTACACAGAGCTCTTCTTCAGGACTGAAGGTTACAACACCACTGCATACAAAATGGCCTCTCATGTCAAGTCATATCATAATATGGCATATTATGACATAAAATTAAAATATTTTGAATTTTATTTTGAAAAATATTAAGGGCAGTAGCTGCTTAGTACAGATTGAAACATCTTATTTTCTAGATCAAAGTGTCTCCTGTTTATGTTGTAGTGAAAACATTTAACACCTGTAGAACTAACATGACATGAATCATAGAAGATTAGGGTTGGAAGAGACCTCAGGAGGTCATCTAGTCCAACCCCCTGCTCAAAGCAGGACCAACCCCAACTAAATCATCCCAGCCAAGGCTTTGTCAAGCCGGGCCTTAAAAACCTCTAAGGATGGAGATTCCACCACCTCCCTAGGTAACCCATTCCAGTGCTTCACCATCCTCCTAGTAAAATTGTTTTTCCTAATATCCAACCTAGACCTTCACCACTGCAACTTGAGACCATTGCTCCTCATTCTGTCATCTGCCACCACTGAGAACAGCTGAGCTCCATCCTCTTTGGAACCCCCTTCAGGTAGTTGAAGGCTGCTATCAAATCCCCCCTTGCTTTTCTCTTCTGCAGACTAAACAAGCCCAGTTCCCTCAGCCTCTCCTCATAAGTCATGTGCCCGAGCCCCCTAATTATTTTCATTGCCCTCCACTGGACTCTCCAATTTGTCCACATCCTTTTTGTAGTGGGGGGCTCAAACTGGATGCAATACTCCAGCTGTGGCCTCACCAGTGCCAAATAGAGGGGAATAATCACTTCCCTAGATCTGCTGGCAATGCTCCTACCAATGTAGCCTTGTCACGGAGTCCCCAGATGATGCTCTGGAACTGCTCCCTACGAAGCCAGTCAGGACTCTGGGGAAGTCTCCTTTCTGGGAGCAGCCTGTCTTCAGGACACACACCTCACACAACTTCCACCTTCCTGGGTCTGACCTCGGAGCATTCAGCATCCTCTGCCCCTCCGTGCGCTTCCCACAGCGAGTCCACCCAGGTGGGGTCCTGGGGAAGCCAGAGGGTCCTGCACCCCAACTTCGCAGTCAGACGTGACTCTCAGCTAGCCAGTAAAACAGAAGTTTATTAGACGATGGGAACATGGTCTAAAACAGAGCTTGTAGGTGCAGAGAACAGGACCCCTCAGCTGGGTCCATTTTGGGGGGCAGTGAGCAAGACAACCACATCTGCACTTCACTCCATGTCCCCAGCCAGCCCCAAACTGAAACTCTCTCCAGCCCCTCCTCCTCTGGGCTTTGTCCCTTTCCAGGGTCAGGAGGTCACCTGATTCCTTTGTTGTCCAACCCTTTAGCTCTCACCTTGCAGGGGGGAAGGGCCAGGCCATCAGTTGCCAGGAAACAGGGTGTTGGCCATTCTCTGTGTCCAGACCCCTGCACACACCTGCCCTCTAGGGCTCTGCAAGGATCATACACCCTTATCCTACCACCTAGATGCTTAAGAACTGCATAGGGGAAACTGAGGCACCCCCACAATATTCAGAGGAAACATTAAGAACAGTCCCGCTTCGTCATAAGCCTTTTTATTTAAAGTGAATTTTGTAACGTGGTGTTACACCACCATGGGTTCGGCTCTGGCGGCTACAGTTTCAAGCTTATCAGAGTGAAAGTTACCTCTGCTCCTTGCTTCAGAGTTAGTCTCTAGGAACACATAAAGACCAAGGGTGGTGACCACACATACATTCAGTACAAAGTCTAGTCTATTTTACAGGTTTTATTAAAGTTACTAAAGTTATGATTACCCAAGCATATAGAAATTCTATACAGAGCTATGCACAAGTTACAAATACAGTTATACTCGCATCCTTAACAATAGTGTTAGGGCATGGCTACACTTGCAGATGTAGAGCGCTGTGAGTTAAACCCACCTTCGGAGAGCGCAGCAGGGAAAGCGCTGCAGTCTGTCCACACTGACAGGAACAAGTGCACTGGCGTGGCCACATTTGTGGCACTTGCAGCAGCATTGGGAGCGGTGCATTATGGGCAGCTATCCCATAGAGCACCTCTTCCCATTCTGGCGCTGTGGCTTGTGGGAAGGGAGCAGGGGGGCATTCTGGGTCCTGTCCCAACCCCCGTGATGCATCGCTTTGCATCCCAGCAATCCCTGTGCTTCCGTTCACATTTGGCACCATCTTTCAAAGTTTTTTGTACTGCGCGCTCTGTCTTCCCTTTCGGTCTGCGGGAATGGAGCCCGAACTGCTGAGAAGTCTGCCGACGAGTCTCGCCAGCATCTCACGTTTGGCAGTCGAGTTATTCCTTATGATCCAAAATGACAGTGAGGGCTCAGACGATGATATTGACTCGAGTAACGCATATGACACGAGTTTGCTTGTGGCATTCATGGACATACTCACCACCGTGGAACGCTGCTTTTGGGCTCAGGAAACAAGCACTGAGTGGTGGGATCACATTTGTCATGCAAGTCTGGGATGAGAACCAGTGGCTGCAGAACTTTCAGATGAGAAACGCCACTTTCATGGGACTGTGTGAGAAGCTCGCCCCCGCCCTGCGGCGCAAGGACATGAGATTGAGAGCTACCCTGATGGTGGAGAAGCGGGTGGCTATTGCAATCTGGACGCTGGCAACTCCAGACAGCTACCGATTGGTCGCTAACCAGTTTGGAGTGGGGAAGTCGACTGTTGGAATCGTGTTGATGCAAGTTTGCGGGGCTGTTAATCACATCCTGCTCAGAAGAACCATGACTCCAGGTAACGTGCATGACATTGTGGCTGGCTTTGCACAAATGGGTTTGCCTAACTGTGGAGGGGTGATAGATTGGGACGCATATTCCAATTCTGACACCAGCCCACCTAGCCTCGGAGTATGTTAATCGGAAGGGCTATTTCTCTATGGTTCTCCAGGCGCTTGTGGATCACCGTGGGCGTTTCATTGACATTAAGGCAGACTGGCCTGGAAAGGTGCATCTTTCGGAACACTGGCCTGTTCAGCAAGCTGCAAGCTGGGACTTTTTTCCCAGACCATAAGATCACCGTAGGGGAAGTCGAATCTTTGTGATCCTTGGAGACCCCGCTTACCCTTTAATGCCGTGGCTCATGAAACCCTACACAGGGAGCCTTGACAGCAGCAAGGAGTGGTTCAACAACAGGCTGAGCCGGTGAAGAATGACTGTGGAGTGTGCTTTTGGCTGTTTAAAGGGCCGCTGGTGCTCTCTGTATGGGAAGCTGGACCTGGCTGATGACGGCATCCCCACGGTTATATCCGCATGCTCTACCCTCCATAACATTTGTGAAGGGAAGGGTGAATGATTCACTCAGGCATGGAACTCGGAGGTTCAACACCCGGAGGCTGAATTTGAACAGCCAGAGAGCAGGGCTATTAGAGGGGCCCAGAGCAGGGCTGCAGGGATTAGGGATGTTTTGAGGGAGCAGTTTGAGGCTGAAAGCCACCAGTCATGTCTGGTGCCCTTCACGGGAGTGAAGTCCTGTGGTTCCAATGTTAGTAGGAATCTCTGTTTGCTACGCTGACTTGCAGTGCCTGTTTCTTTCCTGGGCTATGGTATCTTTTACTTTATGCAATAATAAAGAATGTTTCCAAAACCAAAAAATTCATTTATTGAAAAGAAACACAACTGCTTGGGAAACGGAAAGGGCAAGGGGGTGGGGTGGGGAATGGTACAATCACAGATTTGTGTATGTCCTGTAATCCTACTCAGCCTTCCTGTCTGGGTTGGAGGTGACATGAGGGCACAAGGGAAAGAGTTTTGGGACAAGGGTTGCAGGCGGGGTCGGGCACGGTAGTGTTCCGCCTGCATGGCTACGAGCGCCTGGATCGAGTCTGCTTGGCGTTCCATTATGCTTATCAGCTGATCCGTGCTTTGCTGGCGGAGCACCACGCTTTTGTGCCGGCGTTCCTCATTCTGCTGGCAGATCCTCCTTTCACTGTCCCACCACTCCTGCACTTTTCGATTTTCATTACTTGAATGCTGCATTACTTCATGCAACACGTCTTTCTTGCATCTACATGGTGTGATAAAGTTCCTGCTCTACCTTGGTGGGTCTTGTGCTTATTGGCAGATTTGCTCGCCTTGGAGCTTTATGGCAGCCCTCAGCTTGACTGTTTTTCTGAACCCACAGTCCAGGTCGATTCCTCCTGTGTCTGACCAGAAGTTGGGAGGGATTGGGTGGAACCCGGGCCCGTCCTCTACTCCGGGTTCCAGCCCAGGGCCCTGTGGAATGCAGCTGTCTAGAGTGCCTCCTGGAACAGCTGTGCAACAGCTACAACTCCCTGGACTACTTCCCCATGGCCTCCTCCCAACACCTTCTTTATCCTCACCATAGGACCTTCCTCCTGGTGTCTGATAATGCTTGTACTCCTCAGTCCTCCAACAGTCCGCATTCTCGTTCTCACTCTCAGCTCCTAGTGCCCCTTGCTCCCAGCTCCTCACATGCACACCACAAACTGAAGTGAGCTCCTTTTTAAAACCCAGGTGCCCTGATTAGCCTGCCTTAATTGATTCTAGCAGCTTCTTGATTGGCTGCAGGTGTTCTAATCAGCCTGTCTTAATTGTCTCGAAGGTTCCTGATTGTTCTGAAACCTTCCCTGTTACCTAACCCAGGGAAAAGGGACCTACTTAGCCTGGGGCTAATATATCTGCCTTCTGTTACTCTCCTATAGCCATCTGGATCAACCCTGTCACAATGGCCTCTTTTTGATTCTTTGGAGTCTTTCAGCCAGTGATAACACGGATAGCTGAGATCTCAAGGTTGCATCTGTAAAGGCAAAATGCAACACTTAACAGAGGCAGCATTGTTCACACCAGACAGAGCAATGATTCCCCCATACTTAAGGGCAAGCACAGTCTACACAATAGCATAATTTGCCCATCCCAAAGCGAGTGCACATAACCCACAAGAGCCCCAAAATGGTGAGTAAGCACAGGGTCAAGCGTGACTGATTGTTTCACGGCTGTACTGTCCTCTGGATTTCTGTGCCTTGGGGAGAGCCAACAGTGGCAGGGGCCCCCTATACTGAACCCTGTCCCCACATTTTCCACAGAGTTCGTCCTGGAAGTCTCGCTGCTGAGGGTGACTTGGGAAGCAAGGGAGGGTCTTCTACTGCAATGCAGATTCCGCCCTGGCCCATATGCAGCTTGCCTGTGTGCAGCAATGGTCCCTCCGCCCCTCACGGCACAGTGGCACGGACAAGTTAGCCTTACTGGGACAAGGAACACAGTGGCTCTCCCAAGAAACCTGCGCAAGAGCATTGCCCAGGTTCTGGCTGAGACCTTTGAAGAGATCACTGAAGCCAATTACCACGATGTGAGAGAGCACATCAACGCCCTATTCCGCATCTAGGCATGCATGCAGCCAAAACCCTCCTCTCCCCAAGAGCCCGCACCGAATAACTTCCTTCCCAAAATAAAAGCCGCTTACCGGGAACCTCCTCTGGTGTTTGTCCTTCCCCAAGCACTGGCCGCCGCAACTGGCTACCTTCCTCCTGGCTTGAGAACAGCTCCTGGCTGCATGCATCTAGGGATGCTGGGGTGTCTTCCTCCGCTGGAGCACTCTCGCTCCCGCTTTGCTGCTGCTGCTCCTCCCACCTTGTTGAACTGGGCTCTGAAGTGTCCATGGTGGTACTCGGAGTGGAGGTGAGGTCGCCCCCAAGTATCGTGTCCAGCTCTTTATAGAAATGGCAGGTTGCAGGGGCAGCACCGGAGCAGCTGTTTGCCTCACAGGCTTTGCGGTAGGCACTCCGCAGCTCCTTCACTTTAACCCTGCACTGCAGGGCGTCCCGGTCACGGCCCCTTTCCATCAGGGTCCTTGATATCTGCCCAAAGGTATCGTAATTCCTGCGGCTGGAGCGCAGCTGGGACTGGACAGCTTCCTCCCCTCAAAAACTGATGAGGTCCAGCACCTCACCATTGCTCCATATTGGGGACTGCCTGGCTCGTGGAGGCATAGTCACCTGGAAAGATTCGCTGAGAGCACTCCACGCCTGGCTGAGCAAACAGGAAGGGGATTTTCAAAATGCCTAAAGAATTTAAAGGGCAGGTCTGATGGTTGGTCATCTGAGGGCAGGGCAGTAGAGTTCAAAGTGATGACCAGAGTGGCCAGAACAGGCATTGTGGGACACTTCTGGAGGCCGATCAGAACACACTATAGGACCAGGGCGTCCACACTGGTGCCGTGGCACTCCAGCGGGGGCGCAGCAAACATTATTCCACTCGCCGAGGTGGAGTACCACCTCAGCAGTGCTGTAGCCGCGGAGTCAGAGCGCTCTACGTGCCTCGCCAGTGTGGCCGGGTAGTGAGCTAGTGCGCCCGGGGCTCCTTTATTGCGCTGTAACTCGCAAGTTTAGCCAAGCCCGCAGGATCTGATGGGTCTCTCATGGCTTAGTCATCAGTAGAGGGATGGTTCCTGCTGGAGCCTCCCAGAGGGAGCTTAATTTTCTCGTTCGGGGCATCCCTTTTTTATAATGTGATTCTGTCTATACCTACATTCTGCACATGTCCATAAAAGTGTCAACCCTCTTTTCTCTTATTGATCTGTGTCCCCTGGAAACTTAAGGGACTCCAATTTTCTATAGGCTGGGTAGGTTCCCTTTGTTCTCATTAGCATCGACTCACAACCTGAATCCCATGGTTAAGACACACATCTGAGACAGATGCGCCTTTACAGTATTTTTATGATCTAATATTAACCTTCTGGGTAATTTTGCACAATGTTACCACTTGGTGCCCCTTTTCCCATAACCTTAGGGCATTAGGTTATTTCTCGGTCATTGGCTTGAGTCATCATTTCTTGTCTCCAAGGCCCAAAATGGCTAAGCTAAAGTCTTGCAGGCCTCAACCTACAGGTTCTTGTGTTTCAGTTTGTCTGTCTGTCTTACTTACTTACTTGGTTCCTCTAAATACTGATCGATTTTATACTTTTATAATCCTACAAATTAATTTCCAATGAATATATGTAATATAACATATTGATTAATCATAACATCACACAATAAATGGATAAACTAAAATCATTGGCTACATTTCTTCCCCCACCCCCCCGACAGGGGGAATGTTATCTCATTATAATTGATGATTGGACAATAAGAGCCCTGTCACATACATATTACATGACAGTATCCAGCCATGATTAATACAATAGTACACATAGTAAGAATACTATAGACAATAATCCTTTTTTTCCATCCAATTTTCATCTCTCTTGATACAATGAATACCTTATGAGCTGCTATTGTCAAAAATTTGAGACAGTGCTTGGTTTGTCTTATTTATGTTATTCCTAATTTTAATTAATTGCACATTTTTTTTCTTTAACGATTGTTTTAGCTGTAAAGTTTAATGGTTTATATGCATGAAACACTGGAGTGCTCCGTTCAATGAGATCCCGGTGATCTGGGTTGCTAAGAATAACCGTTTCATTTTCGAAAACATTGGAGATATTGTCGTGTGTCCAATAACTGTGGGTACTTGTTGCTTAACACACAAATTTGGATTTGTTACCATACATCCAAGATGACCATAATAGAATTTCTTGTGATTAGTTACTACACAATATTATTCCTTTTTGCTATAGGCCACGCATTTCGTAAAAGATTTCTATTTGGTTAGTTGCACTGCGCATGATACCAGTGTGCATTGCGTTGGTACCTTTCCAGCTGGTGACACAGTGGAGTTGTTACATCAAACACATTATACCTACAGATCCATTGATGCACCTTTTGAGAGCAGGAAGCAATCCATGGGACTTTCCATGTCTGGGCATTTTGGTGATACACCACCAGTGGAGGTATTTGCATTTGTTTCTTATAGATATCATCTTCTAGGTGGCCTACGGAATGGAAAGCCAATTGATCACATACATCCTTATCTGGATCGAATACGACCAATGATACTGTGAACGAGGCATATGGATAATAAAATGTCACAGGTTTCATTTAAATAATGTGTCATAATTTGGGTGTGGTTTCACAGATCCCAAGTTTCTATTTGAACCAAAAGATTTTTTTTTTTAAATATATTTGGTTTGGCATTCGACTTTCTCTTCTCCATGTTTTGAATACAATGTGGACAATACCAATTCAAAGTTTGTTGATCTCTGATTAATTTGGGTACTTTTCTTAGTTCCAAGAATTAATAGGTATTATTAATAGTGTCTATTACATATTCACTATATAATGAACAAATAATTTCTTTTCCAAGTTAATGATTTTTCCCTGATCATTATTATATTTTATCAATTGATCAATCTTATTTTGAGTTTCATTAAACAATTTGGTTATTTCCTGCATATTATACACCATAAATAATTTTTTTATTTTGCTAAACCTTTAATTCCTTTAACATGGGGTTAATTACTTTTTTAGCTTCTTTTTTTAATCACATAATTGATATGCCTTATGATTCTTTTAACATTAACCTTATTTCAAATTAGCACCTCTGAACTAATAAACTTGTGATACTGTTCAAAACTAACTTATCAATGAGAAGTACTGAAAAGAAAGGTGCAACCTTAATATCTTTACAATAACTAAATTCACTTATTTACCAATTTAGATAAATTTCATACAACAGGGATATGAATAAACTGAACTTGATTGATTAATACCCCTGGTATAGATGTAGCTGTGAGACCACTAACAGGGCCTTCTTGCGAACTGAACACTTCACAAGGTTCTGTGAATAATGGTCTTTTCCATTACTGTGGCTTGGACCTTTACTTTAAAATATTTATTAATAACTTTTACAATACCCGAAGACTTAATTTGGCTACAAGTTTCATATTCTCCTTTATATTTATAATTTAGGTTATATATATGTATCTGGTCGATGCTTCAGTTTTTACTGAGCTTTGACATTTGGTTTTGTTTTTCCATAATCCATATGGGATTCCATCACTTATTGATGAAGATTTACCTTCACTTGTAATATGTTTTATATCCTCCCCCCTGGATTTCTTAATTAAGGGAGAGATGTTTTTCCCCAATCTACATAAGGCATGTGTTCATTCCCTTTTATGTTGTATTTAAGAACAAGTTTCTTATCTATTACTCTTTTACCTTTTGATAAGATTTGTTATGAGTGGTTGGAAGAAGTATTTGACTGACTAAATTTCTTTGTTTTTGTATCTCCAGTGAAAAATCCTTTCCACAATACAAACTTTCACTTATCCTTCAACGCTAACCATACCCCAATCTATACAGACCTGATGTATGACTTTGTACCTTATGTATTTTCAAAGCTGTACTATTAGGTCATGCTGAAAACAATATTTTAACCCAAGTCGTAATTATAAATTGTCCTTGTGCTGGCTGATGATTCCATTTGAAGAAAATTTCAGTTGAAAAGCGTTGATCTTTCACATCTTAATCTGGTTTTATCCGTTCTTGAGCCCAGATCACTGTTATAATTGCATCCTGCACAACAGACAAGTTTAAGCTTAGTTCCAACATAAAATTTTGATTTGCCTTGACTATTCTTGGTTCTTGTTGTACTGGAAGCGTCTGTTTGGTTTGAAGTGCAGTATTAAGGCAATAATACAGCATCAAAGTTGTTAAGACATGCATTTTTTTCTTTTCCCTCTACTGGCCTGGCTTTCTCTGATCCTTTACTTCCTCTTTTGTTGTCAACATCTCTGGTTCTTCTCCCTGTGGAGAAATATTTCTTTTCAGGTACAACTTTAATTCTATTAACGTGATAGAATTTATCTACCTTTTTTTGGTTCTGATTCTTTATACAGAGGAAACGGAGTCCATTTATAATATAATGTGGCCCAGTTCACTGGTTACATAAATTGTGTTCTGATACAGCACATTACCACCTGATCTCCAATTTCCCAAGCATTCTCTCTTTCTCCTTTATTAAAATAAACCTTTGCCTTCTGTTTGGATTTTCCCAATTTGATAGCTACCTGCAAGAGAACCTGATTTAAATGTTTTTTAATGCTTGTACATAGGTTTTCAGTTTGACTTCCTCTAGCTGTGTGCCACTGGTATGCCACAAAAGATGCTTTGGCATTCACGTGGTTTGCCCAGTCATCACCTCAAAGGGTGTACGATCTGTGGAAGCAGTGGGAGTTGCCCTGAGT
Organism: Natator depressus; assembly: GCF_965152275.1. Lineage (NCBI taxonomy): Eukaryota > Metazoa > Chordata > Testudines > Cheloniidae > Natator > Natator depressus. Next base: position 12,178,780 of record NC_134239.1, read on the forward strand.
GCCATTAAAATGAGTGGAATCAGGGTATTCCAACTGCATCCATTGGCATCTACCAGTTTCCGCAGCATTCGTTTGATGGTGCAACTTGTTCTCGTTAGCATCCCTGATGATTGAGCTCTATATGAAATGTGCAATTTTGTGGCACTCCCAACAACTGTAAACATCTTTGGAACGCTTGCCCAGTAAAATGTGTTCCTCTGCCGGACTCTACCCTAGCAGGGAGTTTCCAATGAGAGAAGATTTGTTTCACCACGTCTTGTTGTTGTGGCTAAAGCAGCATTTGCCTTAAGGGGAAATGCTTTCACCCATTTGGAGAGTGGATCAATAACAAGAAGATATTGGTTTCTCCTGATCATAATAAGTTTCTGTGATTTTTATTTTGGGAGGTATTGATGTGAAAATCTGGGTTCAGATTTTCCCTGGATTAACATCTGGGCACACATGAGGGTTCCCAGAATACAACAGGGCATCCAGCAGGGGAGAGAGAGTCCATGCTGGAGTTATTTTTATACCTCTGTCATGCAATAGCAAAGTCCAGTGTGCTAGGTGAGCATTAGACACCTGTCCATCCTTGATTCGATGAGAAAGCAAGAACTGGAGAGGGGTGTGTGTGTGAAATGTAGAGCTATTGGGTTTAAACCAATTAAAAATGCAAAATGCTTGGTTGTCCAGCTGGTGACCAATAAATATTTTTCACAAGTGGAATATTTAAGTTCCACTAGGCTCATTCTTTTAGAGCATAGGCTATTGGCCTAATTTTTTCCATGACTCTCTTTAGAAGCTACTGTTGCAAGTGCAATTGCACTCGGAGACCTTTTAAGTGATGCGGTTTGCTGGGATCTGGAGTGATCAGCACAGATGCTTGAATTACTGCTCGCTTCAATTTTACCAATTGATCTGATCTGATCTGTCCTAGCCCAAGCAATCCCTTTTCTTTCAGAAGTTATACAGTGGACCTGCAATGAAAGCAAAGTTAGGAATGAAGTCTTGATGGTGTCATACCAACCCTAGAAAAGATCATAAAGAAGTTATGTCAGTAGGCATCGATAATTCTCAAATTGCATCAGCCTTGTGTTGGGCTGATGTTTGACCTCCTTAAAACAAAGTAATACCTAAAAAAGAAAGATGAGGAGATGGTTTGTTCCTGCGCCCTCAAACAGGCATCTTTAAAATACAGACAGCTCTCCTGGACTCCTTTCCCTCTCATATTAGCTTCCCAGGGGATCCTGCCCATCAGTTCCCTAAGGCAGTCTAAGTCTGCTTTTCTGAAGTCCAGGGTCTGTATTCCTCTGCTCTCCTTTCTTCCTTTTGTCAGGATCCTGAACTCAACCATCTCATGATCACTGCTGCCCAGGTTGCCACCCACTTCTACTTCCCCTACCAATTCTTCCCTTTTGTGAGCATGGCCCCTAGTCGGTTCCTCCAGCACTTGCACCAGGAAGCTGTCCTCAACACTCTCCAAAAACTTCCTGGATTGTCTGGGCACTGCTGTATTGCTCTCTCAGCAGACGTCAGGGTGATTTGAATTCCCCGCATGGAAACCAGGGCCTGTGATGAATCTATCATAGAACTATCATGACATTGCCTGCCATCACATTGTTCTCACAGTTTTACCCCTTCCCCAACCTTGTGTCTTGTCTATTTAGATAATGTTGCCTCCTTGTTTCCTTGTATTCCTGTGTCTATCTGCATAGATCTGTTGTCTCTTGTCATGTACTAGACTGCGAGCTTTTTCACGTACAAATTGTCTATTTGTTGTGTGGTGTTCAGTGCTTGGCGCAATAGGGTCCTGCCCCATAACTGGGGCTCCTAGGGCACTACAGTAATAGAATAAATAAATAAATAAACAACCACAGCACAAACAGAAGAGACTCTGATCTATGTCCTATGAGGCGCCTCGCCAAGTGACCTGTCATGAAATAATGTGAAAAGAATGTAAAAATGAAAATAAAACAAATTTCTGTTTTAAATTTTCCTAAATTACATTTTCCAAAAAGTTTTCATTTTGAAAATTATTTGTTTTTGTGAAAAATTTCCTTAAGTTGAAATGACATTTTCCAAAGGAAACTTTTCTTTGTAGAATTTTTCCCAACCAGCTCAGTGCAGGAGGCCAAACTGTCTGGTCAGAGTGGGCCCTGTTGGCCTTCGAACCTGTGACTCCACCCCAGAGTTCCTAAAAGGGCCTAGTCCCTGTCCGAGTACATCCGCATGCATTGTCTGTATTTTCTGCGTGTGTGAGCTTGGGGTTCCTGCTCCAGTGGACAGTGCTCTGGTCTGTCTCTGTGGGTTCAGAGTTGTCACCATTGGGGTTGTGCCTGCCCTTCCTTCCACTGGCCGTACAACTTCCCCATCGTCCCCTCCCCAGCAGAGAGGGACCTTTGTACCAAGCCCTAGGGCTCATTGACTGTGCCCTGATGGCTTCTTTTCTCTTCCCTATGGGCAGGTTTTCCAGTTCGCAAACCCGCCCTGATCTCTCAGCTGGAGCGAGAGGAGGAGCCGTGTGTCCCAGATCCCTCAGCCCCTGAGCAGCAGGAGACCCAGAGGGACGTCCCAACAGGTGAGGGATGAATCAGCCAGCTCAGAAAGCAAAATCCTGGGATCCCAGCCACAAGCTCCCAGGACAATGCCGCCTGGCTGCGTCTGCTGAGCCATGGCAGAGCTTAGCCACAGAGCCAGGAGCTCCCACAATGCCCACAGTCAGATCCACTGAACCATGGGGGAGGCAGAGCCATGAATTCCTGGTTCCCCAAGCCACACGCTGTCCAATTTGGGTGCTGCCACAGACTCCTGCGTGACCTTGGGCAAGTCACCTAGATCCTGTGTGTGTCGGTTCCCATCTGTACACTGGGGATAACAGCCCTGCCCTGCCTCGCCTCCCAGGCATGCATGTGGATAAACACATTCAGGATTGTGAGGCACTTGCATACTATGGTGCTGGGGCCTGTCAATACCAGATAGAGACAGACACTTTAATATAACCCGTGTCTGTTAAACAGCTGCACTGGGCTGTGTGGACGTCCTTGTTCTGGTTTTAACCAGGCTTGTTTTGGTTCAGTTCCATGCACATGGTGACAGGTTAAGGGTAAACCAAAGTAGGCACCTCCAGGTGGCAGTTTGCCCTGGTTTAGATAACGGGGTTACTTTGGAGCTGGCTGGAGATTTTTTTCCACCACAAAATGACGATTTGCCGAATTTGAAACATCTCAGTTCTGACAGAATTTGGGCTGAAAGCAGGCCGGGGACTGACAGAAACCTGCCTGGTGTCTCGCCAGCTCGCCCCTCCCCAGCGCTTCAGCAGCTCACCAGGAGGGCTGCCCCTGGCCTGGGGTTTCTGAACTACAGAGGCGCCAGGAGTCTGGACGCACTGGGATACCCAGCTCCCAAGCTCCCGGGGCCATCAGCAGCTGGCCTGGTGGCTGCCCCGGAGCCAGGGCTCCCAGGCACTCCTGACTCCACAGCACCTGCCTGGACATGCAGTCGGGAATCCCAGGGAGCACATTTCATTTCACACACATAAACGTTCCTGCAGCTCGGTGTGTCCCAAAGGAAGTATTGCGGGGTCCAAGTTGTGGGGAAAATTTCCAGTTTTTGGTTTTTTGTCCCAATTCGGGACAAACTTTTTTCCAAAAACTCGAATATTTTTGTGAACTTTGAATTCCACTTTCCAGGCAGTGTTAGTTTAGATCCCTCTGCTGGCTTCCCCCTGCACCTGGGGCCCGGCTCACGCACCACTTCTCCCTTGGTCCCCACAGACACCAGGAGGGGGCTGGACGCTGAGGAGCTGGCTGTGCTGCACCACGGGGAGGCAGAGGCACCTGTCAAAGCAGCTCCAACACCCAAGGCCTCATCAAGATGGCCCAAGAGGAAAGCGCCCCAGAGCCCTGGCCGGAAGAGAAAGAAACCCTCTCTGGAAGGAGAAGAGCCAGAAGCCCCCTCTGAGGGTGGGAAAGAGCAGCTCCCCACCTGTCCCATGTCCATGCAACAGCCACTTCCTTCTGTGCACGTGCAAAAGCCTTTCCGTCCTGTACGCAGGAAACAGCCACCCCCACCCCTGCGCCGGGAACAGCCTGTCCCTCCCGTGCAAAGGGAACAGCTGCCCCCTCCCCTGAGTAGAGAACAGCCGGTCTCCTCCATGCATAGGGAACAGCTTGTCCCTCCCATGCAAAGGGAACAGCTGCCCCCTCCCCTGAGCAGAGAACAGCCTGTCTCCCCCATGCACAGGGCACAGCCACCCCCTCCTGTACGCAGGGAACAGCCGCCCCCTATCCAGCTGCCCCATCTGCCATCCCTGGCTAAGTCCTGCAGCAAGGAGCCAGCAGAGCAAGATTCCCCTCCCAGCAAGAGCCCGCCCCCCTCTGAGAAGTCCTACCAGTGCCCCTTGTGTAGTCAGAACTTCAGGCAGAGCTCGGACCTGCAGCGGCACCGGCGCGTCCACACGGGAGAGAAGCCTTTCCACTGCCTGGTGTGTGAGAAGAGCTTCCGGCTGCAGTCCAACCTGATCGTGCACCAGCGCACCCACACCGGGGAGCGGCCCTACCAGTGCGGGGAGTGCGGCCGGGCCTTCTCGCAGAGCTCCAACCTCCTGACCCACAGCAAGATCCACCTGGGCCAGAAGCCCTACGCCTGCTTCGAGTGCGGCAAGAGCTTCCACCACAGCTCCAACCTCATCATCCACCAGCGCACCCACACCGGCGAGCGGCCCTACGAGTGCAGTGTCTGCACCAAGCGCTTCAGCGACCGCTCCACCCTGGTGCAGCACCGGCGCGTCCACACGGGTGAGCGCCCCTACGCCTGCTCCGAGTGCGGCAAGTGCTTCAGCCAGGCCTCACACCTGGTCAAACACCGACGCACCCACGCAAGCCCCTGCACCAAGAATAGAGCTGCCCCCAGAAAAACACCAGTCACAGCGGTGAAGAGAACCAGCCCCAAAAATGGGGCAGCCATGGGGGAGGAGAGAGCTGCCCCTACTCCTGGGCTGAGTGAGAGGATTGCCATGCCTCAAAATGGAGCAGCTCCAGGGGAGGAAAGAGCAGCCCTGAAAGGTGCACCCACAGTGGGGAAGGACAGAGCCACCCAGGAAGTGGTTTCAGAGGGGGAGAAGGACAAAGCAGCTCAGAAAGTTGCTTTGGCCAGGGAAAAGATAGCTGCCCCCAAACGCATGCTGGCAACAAAGGACACGCGGGCCGCAGGGAAGGAAAGGGTAACCCCCACACTTGGGCTGGGTGAGTTGAGAGCTGCCCTCATAAACAGGCTGAGCACAGGAAAGGACAGAGACATGCCAGCTGTGGGGGAGAAGAGAGCACCGACTCCAGCTGCACCGGCTCTGCATGAGGAGCGAGCTGCTCTGAAAGATGCACTGAGGGCAGGGAAGGACAAAGTAGCAACAAACCACACATCAGCTGCGGAGAAGGGGAGCACCGCCCCCAAACGCACGCTGGCCATGAGGCAGGGAAGAGCCAGCCCCAAGCACACACTGGCCACGGGAAAGGGGAGAGCCAACCCTGAACACGCACTGGCCACGGGGAAAGGGGGAGCCGGCCCCAAACAGGCACTTGCCACGGGGAAAGGGGGAGCCGGCCCCAAACAGGCACTTGCCACGGGGAAAGGGGGAGCCGGCCCCAAACAGGCACTTGCCACGGGGAAAGGGGGAGCCGGCCCCAAACAGGCACTTGCCACGGGGAAGGGGGGAGCCGGCCCCAAACACGCACTTGCCACGGGGAAGGGGGGAGCCGGCCCCAAACACGCACTTGCCACGGGGAAGGGGGGAGCCGGCCCCAAACACGTACCAGGCACACGGGAGCACAGACAGCAGGGGAATCCTCTCATGTCACTGCGTGATAGGGGCAGGGATGGCTCACAGGGGAAACAGACTGTGAGGAGCCCCATCACTGCACGGTAGGGTCCGGACTGGCTTCTCTGGACATGCATTCAGCTGGTTTTCCACTGACTGGGTGTGAAACCCCATCAATGTGCAGGAGGGAAGTAATGCCAAGGCCATAGGCTCACACTTAGGCAGCAGTGGAGAAGCTGGCCTGGTGTGGGATGCATGAACAGCACGGAGAGAACGGGCAGCACGAAGGCACTTCTGGCACCGCGGGACCGGAGCTGGCAGAGCAAATGGCTGGCGTGTAAAATGCAAGCACAGACCTCCCTCTCTCTCGGGGCGGGGGGAGAGAGGAGGCTGAAATCTTGTCAAGCAACAGGAAGGGAGAGTTGGGTGAATTTTAAACTCTCAGATTGGGCCCTGAGCTGAGGGAGTGTAAAAGAAGCTCTAGAAATCTCCCTCTGTGTGGAATTCAAATGAGAAGAAAGGTTCTGGTGTGACCAACTCGTGATCTGTGGTCTTGTCTCTTAAAGCCCCAGCTCTGCTTTTATATATAAAAAGAAAATCTGGGTCTAGTCCAATGACCAGAGAGAAAAATCAAGGAAACTCAAACCCTATTGGCTACAATGCCAGAGGGCAAATCACTCTGTCTTAATTTATTTTATTTTATTAAATCTAATGAGTTTTTAAATCGATTTTGTGATATTTTGGGTCTGACTCCATGTTTCTTTGAAGGCCTGGGGCTTTTGGGGGAGGAGGGGCTGGTAAAGCCCCAGGAGGCAGTTTTAGAAGCACAGTGAATGTATCCTCCACGTCCATTGCCACCCCCATGCTGCATCCCAGGCGAGCCCTGATGAGGAAACGGTCGAGAAGTGGCAGCCCCATTCTCAAGGGGTAGATGCATTGTGCACTCTTACACCTGCAGAATGCTGTTGGGATTGTTCTTAGCAAATTGTTGTGGCCACAGCCCATTGGAAGAAGTTAAAAAAAAAAACTGTCGGCCTAATTTTTAAATGGACGGTGCCCCTTTCATAGCGTTTTAGGTCAGAACATTGTAACGGTGTAGTCTGATCTCCTGCGTACCACCGTCCATAGGCCTTCCATTAATTAAATGCTGCTTCAAGCCCAATAGCTAGGACCCTACCAAATTCACGGTCCATTTTCATAACTTGCACAATCATCGCATTTTAAAAAATCTTGAATATCACGGTTTCAGGTATTTAAATCTTAAATTTCACGGTGTTGTAACAAACATGAATATGTATTTAAAAACAGCAAAATATAAACATGCAAAGCCCTTAAGATTCAGCGTTTCTCAAACTGGAGGTCCCTACCTAAAGGGGGGTCGCAAGGCTATTGTAGAGGGTGGCCACAGAGCAGCAGGTGCTGGCTATGCACCCAGCTCTGAAAGCAGCGCTGCCGCCAGCCAGAGCACAGCAGTAAGGGTGACAACACTGTGACCTCCCTACAATAGCCTTGCAACCCCCTTTTGGGTTGCAGCCCCCAGTTGCGGAAAAGCTGTATAGGGTACTTTTATAATATAGGTAAAAGTACACAAAAGACCAGATTTCACGGTCCGGGATATGTTTTTGACAGCTGTGAATGTGGTAGGGCCCTATTTATAAGCTATATTAGCTGACTATATTGTGCTCCTTGGGCCTTTCACTGCCCCTTTCTCTGAGCCAGTCTTAAAACAACTCCGTTCAGCAATAAAAGTGCTTCGCTGGGCTACCCCAGGGATGTAACCAACAGATGAAATCTTTATGGCATAGGCTACGCTCCAGGGGATGAATACATGTCATTCCCATGTCGTTCCCAGTCTCACAGGGATGCTGTGAGGGTCTTGTGACTAAAGAGCAGGCTAGGAATTTCCTAAGTTGTTTTTTTAAGAAAACATTTTTAAAAAACATGTGTGACAATGGGCTGTAGATGATTTTATCTCCCTCAAGAGCGAGATTACCAGCTGGAGCCAGCTTCTGAATCCAGTGAGTAGCTACTGAAGGTTGCTGGAAAGATTTAACAGAGCTTTGGACAGACCTGTGGTCTCAGTGTGTGCAATGAGACGACCCCCATGCGTGAGGCTTTGCACGCCTGGCTCCTACCTTTGCCCGTAGCTCTAGGTGTCGTGACACGCTGGAACACGTTGGTCAAGGGGTGCGTCTTGACAGCAGGGTGAGCCCCAAGGTCTGAGCTCTTGGAGTTAGCCTAGCCCCAGTGTTAACCACCACAATGCAAAGCCTGACTTGAGTTACTGTGTCCTGATGGGTACCGCCCTCCCCCACAAGCGTTAGGACTACAGGAGACATATCCCATGGTGCTTTGTGCTGCAGCAAACTGAGCTGCTCTAGGATTTTTTCCCCCCAGTGCACTGAGAGAGAATTTTTCTGACCTTCTGGGCCCATGGGGGCATTGTGGAAAGGCACTGGAGGACTATCAGCACTGCAGTGGGTTAACCTGCGTCCTCACTGCAACAGGGGCAGGTTAGCAGCCTGAATGAAAGCAGCACCAGGACTTTAACCCGCCTGGGTTTAAAACCTCTACAGAGCTCAGGAGAGAGGATTGTGTGTGTATGGACAGGGGGTACAACATGTGGGTAAGAGTAGTGAAGACAGACCCTCTGAAATACAAGACAACATACTAATCGAATCGGCAGAGTCTGTAACCTGCCTGTCCCAGCAGAGCGTGGCTGATGGGCTTACAGTAACCATGGCACAGACCTCTCCCAAGAGCACATCCCAGCACAGACACTCTGCTGCTGGGCGAACTAAGGCCGACACCTAGAACTGCTCCCACACCTCTTGCCACACACACAAAAGTTTTCATCCAACTAAACCTTTCACATGCACAAAAAATAGTTTGACAATTTTTTTTATTTTTTAATTCTAAACTAACACTTTCAGGGGGAGTCCTGTGGCACTTTAAAGACTAACATATTTATTTGGGCATAAGCTTTTGTGGGTAAAAAATCCTGTTTTTTTACCCCTGAAAGCTTATGCCCAAATAAATTTGTTAGTCTTTAAGGTGCCACCAGACTCCTCGTTTTTGTGATTTCAGACTAACACGGCTACCCCTCTGATACTTGTAGGGGGGAAAGCAATATTTTCAGTATTTAAAAAAAAATTTCCTTTCAAAATAGCCAGAAAATGCACACTTTGTTTTTAAATTCCCCATCATTAACTGGCCCATTTTCTCTAGATTTTATTTTTAAACTTAAAGTGAGAGAATGTTTAAAAAGTGAAAGAATGAAATTTTTAAAGTACCACTTCCATTTTAATTCTCTTTAAATGACATCAAATAGCAAAGTAGCAATTTACTGTTTTTTCCAATTAAAAAAAAAAGTGAGAAAGTTTAGACTCCCCATTTAGTCAACAAAATTCCCTCCTCCCAGTGGAAAGATAAAACATTTTAAAAGACACTGGGACTTTTCCCGATCAAAATAAAGGAAAAATTGCACTTTTCCATCAAAAAAAATATTTCAGAGTTCAAAGCAGTTTGAACAAACAACAATCTGGTCATTGGAAATTTTCTATGGGGGTGGGAGGGGGAGACCCATTTTGAGCAGCTCTGCCTGGAGCTCCAAAACTAGCCTCTCTCCCTGCACCCCGCCCACTCCCTCAAAAAAATATATATATTTTGAAAGGTCCCATTCCCAGAAGTGAATAACTCCAAATAAGCTGGCACTGGAGTTGATGCATCGAGTCATTTTTGGAGGCATGTTTTACAACATCACTAAGATATCTGAGTGGGGAAAATATTTCCTGTTTCAGCTCCTCACCGCCACAGCGCGCCATGCGAGCTCACTGACCTCAGACTTCACCAAGGCAAGCCGGTGGGTAGGAAACCACACATGGGACGTTCCCAATGGAAATTGTCTGTGTTTTATAGGAAAAGCATTTCACTGGAAGTGAAGGGAGCACAGCTGAAGGTCTGCTTGGGATGGAAAATGAAAGGTGACTGGAAAGGGAAAATTGGCTGTTTGTTTATGATGCTTGATTTTTTTCATTTTTTCCATTAGAAATATTGATTCCTGACTTCCAATTTTGCTAGGGGGTCCTGTGGGGAGGCGGAGAATTTAGCAGGATTATATCACAGGAAAGCACAGACTGGGACTTCTACACTTTGGCCTCAGATTTCAATCACATGCCGAGGTACCTGTCTCTATCCGCAATGCCAAAGGGGCTGCCGAGCTGATTCTCATTGCAGGCTGGTTGCATCAATAGCCCATTTTGTTCAAAGCTCTAACTCAGGCTTGGCAGAAGAGCTGTCTGTGTAAGAGATTCAGCCCCTGCTAGCTGAGGAATCACCCACTCCAATTTTCTCCTAGCAGTCTGCCAAAAATCTGGGAAGGCAAGGATTGATCGCCAGGGCTCAGATTTTCCAACTAGCACCCAACTGGTCAGATTAAAAGAACAAGCAGAGAAAAGCTCTATCTCAACAAAAGGGGAAGCCCTCTAACATCTTCTTCCCACATCTGAAGGAGCAGGAAGAAAAAAAGCCCATGGCGTTATTTCTCTCTTCACAGGTCACCCAGGATGGTGCCCTTTCTGAGATGCTGTCCTTCTCTCGCAGGCACACAGTGAACTTGGGGGGAACCTTCCTCCACTTTCATTTGGTTTGTTTTAAAATTAGGATTCCAGGCTTAAAACATCAAAATGATCTATTCATAGTAATGATGTACATTGCCCTTACTGCTCTGTTGATACAACAATATTGCCACACAGGCTGTAACGCAATAAAACAAAGTGACTTTGGGTTCTTTTGACTCATTATTGTACTTAGCTGGGACCTGATTTTTTATATTTGCATTCATTTGATTATGTTTAGCAATTTATAACCAGATAACCAACTGATACACATGGTGACATTGTAAAACACTGTCGCTATCAACACTACATTAATGTTGCCGTAGTTTGCTTTTAATGATCTTACACATTCTAGCCTGGGTTCTGCCACATTATTTAACAAGTCCCACATCAACATTAGAAACAAACATAGCCAGCATGTGAACCGCTGGCTGGGGGAGGCTACCCCCCCAGCCCTGCCCCTTCCACCCACGGCCCCGTCCCTTCCATGCACCCCAGAACCCAGAGCCCCCCCAAGGCCACTGGCCCCTGCCCCAGGCTGCCTAGTGCCCGCAGCCCCCCCCCCCCCCAGCCCAAGGAAGGTGGGCAGCGTGGCCAAGCCCCTGGAGCCCAGTGGTACCACCAAAGCAGGGCCCTGGGGGCAGAGTGTGGGCAGGGCCACGCCTGGCTGTTTGGGGAAGCACAGCGTCCCCCAGCCTCCCCTACCTGCCGCCCATGGAAACAAAGTTATAATTACGTTTTTTATTGAGGCAAATAGACCTGTATTTATTACTAGCATTTGCAAAGGAACTGAACTACCACTAGTGCATTATAATAATCCACCAATGGTGGTTACAACCTAATTAGAATACTGAAATAGAGTGGCACCACAAAAAAATGTTTTCAATATTTTTCTTTCATAGTTTCGCACACAAAAATGTTTGCTGCAACACAAAACCCACAATTTAAAAAAAACAAACCCAGTCACATGACATAAAACATATAACCAAGGAACAAATTATCCCAACATTAGTATACATAAACAAAATATATTAGAAAACAAAGAGTTAAAAACACAAAACAAACCACAATCAATGGATTAAACATTGCTGTTTAGGGTGGAGGTTCTCAAATGGGAGGGCACAGAATGTATTCTGGGAATGTGTGAGGAAAAAAATTACTGAGCACATTCAGAGCTGGGTGGCTGGAGAGCAGCAGCTGCTGGCCGGGCACCCAGCTCAGAAGGCAGCACCCACCACCAGCAGCATCGGAGAAGTAAGGGTGGCATGCTGCTGGCAGCGCTGCCTTCAGAGCTGGGCACCAGGGCACCAGCCGCTGCTCTCCACTCTGCCTTCAGAGCTGGACAGCCAGAGAGTGGCTGCTGCTGGCCCGGCACCTGGCGGGGGAGAGAGAGAGAGTGTGTGTGTGTGTGTAAAAATGACTACAGACACAAAGAGGGGCACAAGAAAATAAGTTTGAGAACTCCTGGTTTAGGACACAGCCAATAAACCTCAGGCTTAAAATCGTTAATTACCCTTGACTTATTTCACAGCAGCATTGATCAATAAGGAAAACAGGCACTGGAAATTTGTCCATTTTTAAACAGAATGATATCAAGAAAAACCTACTTGAGTTAACAACCTCCTTTTAGCTAGATTGCACCTTAATTTACCTATAAAAATTAAATAGTTTAGTTAAGAGCCAAAAGGTGTCTTCCCTGACTATTCATATCCTATATAAAAATTATTTTAAAAGGGATATTAACACATGCTTTATTCACTTAGGAGCCCTAAAAGAAAAATTGCAAGGAATAAGTCTGGATATTTCTATTTTGATGAATGACTGTTATATTGTGGGTAGCAGGGGCTACTACCTTTTATTTTTATATTTTTTTTGGTTTTTGCTAGAGGCTTCAGTGAGTCTTCAATACTTCCTTAAAAGAATGATGCCTGTGTAAAAGTTCTACATTGTTCATTTCCTTTATCACGACCACAGGGGGTGTGTCCTGAACTACAACTGACTGGATACTTATCTCTGGGATAATGATACACAATAACCAATTAGTAAAATCAAGGATATGTTTATTAACAACCAAAAATTTGAACCCAGCTAGTTCTGTAGCTAGCAGTCCAGCCAATACAGATGTTCAAGCAACAGAACAATATAAATACTTAATATTTTAATTGTACCTAAGGTTTTCCCTTTGTTCCTTTTTTCTGCCTTTTCCCTTTCCCCCACCATATTTTGCAGTTTAGAAGATTAGTGGGGGCGGGTTTGCTTTACCCTTTATATCTGGCATAGCCTCATTTAAAGAAGATGCTGAACCTTACAACTTACTAATATTTTTAAAGGATACTAAATTAGATGCTCGTATAGGACTAAAACACTTTCAACTGACTCTGTTCAAAATACATTATTAAAATAAGGGAATTACCACTGGTTTATGAGCAATAAATTTGTAATGTCATTAAGCCAAATTTAGGTTAAAAGCAAATCGCTTCGCCTGTTTCCCCTTTTCACAAACACAGGCTAGGGAAGTCACTTCCCCTTTGTGTCTGCAGCAACATGTTGGCTACTGGCCAAGAAGTGTTAACTTTTGACTGGTTTCTGTCAACTTTGACTAAAGAACAGACACAGGCATTACAGCTTAAAGGCACAGTGGACAATTAATGCCTTAATATCCTTGACTTTAAATTATTTTCCATTATTATTATTATGACGACAGATTTTTATGAATCCTTTTAAAAGAGCACTTATTTCACACACATTTTACATAAATATTTCTATCTCCATGACTACTTGCTGTTCCTCCTGCTGCTCCACCTCCCCTGAGTCCCGTTCCCCCCCCCCCCCCCCCCCCGTTCTTACCTCCTCCCTGCATCCTTAATATACTTCAACACAAAAACTTGTTAGGCCATTTGTTTGCCTGGTCATACTCTGCTGACTCCATTTCTTCTTTATTTATCTATGGCTGTAGTATAAACAACAACTGATTTTAAGCCTTTTACACATCGCTCGGTGGAATCCTTCCCACAATTTTCTTAACTTTATTCTTAAATTTCTTAATTGGTTTCAACATACTTCATGTCCTTAAAATTGTTTAACACACTCGATTGTGCTTAAAATTCCTGGAGAGGGTTGGGGTTATTCTCTCCCTTCCTGGGCTACTCATAGCTAAGGCTACGTTTTAGTCACGGGTATTTTTAGTAAAAGTCATGGACAAGTCACAGGCAGTAAACAAAAATTCATGGCCTGTGACCTGTCCCTGACTTGTACTATATACCCCTGACTAAATCTTGGGGGGAGGCAGCCCAGAGGGCACTGCGGGTGCTCGGGGAGGGGGTGTTAATCGGGCTGGCAGGCTCCCTACCTGGTTCCAGGCCTTCCCGGAAGTGGCGACATCCCTCCACTCCTAGGCGGAGGCGTGGCCAGGCAGGTTCTAGGCCTGACGCTATTCAGCATTTTCAGCAATGATCTGGAAGTAAATACAAAATCACGGCTGATAACATTTGCGGATGACAACGAGACTGGTGGAGTGGTAAATAATGATGAGGTCAGGGCTGTCACACAGCGGGATCTGGATGGCTTGGTAAGCTGGGCCCATTCAAACCAGATGCCTTTCAATACAGCCAAATGCATCAACATCCACCTAGGAATAAGGAATGCAGACCAAACCTACAAGATGGGCTGCAACCTGGAAAGCAGTGACTCTGACAAGGCTCTAAGGGTCGTGGTGGACAGACAACTTGAACACAAGCGCCTACTGTGATGTGGCAAAAGGGCTGATGCAGTTGTGGGTGTATAAACAGGGGAGTAGCGAGTAGAAGAACCAAAGGCTGGAAGCTGAAGCCGGACAAATTCAAATCAGAAATGAAGCACACATTTCTAACAGCGAGGGTGACTGACCATTGGAACACTGCCTGGGCACCCAGCCACCGAGACCAGTGCCCCGGCACGCTGGACACTGCCTAGGCACCCAGTGAAAAACACTCTCTGCCCCTAGGATCTTCTCACAATCTAAATAGGCATTGAAGAGGTGTAGTGTCCCCTTTCCACCCTGTTACTTTTTAATGCCAATCTGCTTAAAGGGTTTGATGGACAGGTCTGGGTTCTTCTGGATTCTGCCACCCACTTAGCAGGCTGTATCTTCTTTACTTTTTCCTATCAATTTATTTGGCGGTGCCTCCACCCCCCTCTCTTCTTCCTGGGCAGCTTGGGAGGAAAATTCTAACCACAGGGTAACCCCCACTTACTTGCCAGATAGTTTGAGACTCCCAAGAAATAACACAAATACATACAATATATTTAACACAGTAATTATATTAAACAGGAGACAAAGATAATATAACAGGGTAAAACACTATTCTTAGGGTCACCTGTGCCCACACTGATAATACCCATGACTTTTCCCAGTCACATGACCTGATGTAGCAAATGTAAGATCAGTGTCCCGTTGGTACACGTACTTTGGTGGGATCCTTGATGACCTATGACCACAATATCTTCTCTGCCATAGTTTAGCAGGGTGGCTGACTAGGTTCAGTACAGCCCAGAGAACTCACAAGTGGGAGGAGGTGGTAAGTCCCTCCACAATGTTAATACGCAGCAGGTTATAAAATCCCCAAACCCTTACTCCCTGGCTTGAGGACACAGTTCAGGGAGTAGGGGGTCCCCAAAACAATTTCCCTGCCTAACTAAAAGATGGTGCACTCACAAACTCCATGGTTGATCCTTAGGTTCAGAAATGACTCTGGACTCCTCCGTCACTACAGAGGGGCTGATCTCTTCAGGCAGAGATCCTCTTCAGGCAGGAGTCAGGCTGCTTCTGGTCCCAGGATTTCCCCTCCCCACAAAGGGGTGCAGGGGTCAAGGTGCAGATTACACAAGTACACTAAAATCCAAACGGTCATCTCCTAGCCCAGCGTCCAGACACTCACAGCAGGCAGCAGCCCTTGACCAGCAGCCAGAGCACAGCTGACCATGTGGTGACTGGTCTCACCTATGGAGCTGGAGGGGGAACTCACCCTGGCTGGGGAAGCTTCCCAGTAAAACTCTACAAACTGGGAGTCATCAGTGGAGAGGGAAAAGCCCAGCTGCGGGCTCTGGCTGTCAGGTCCCCGGAGGCCAGTTCTCAGGGGGAACCCTGCATGCAGACCTGGGACTCACCAGCTCCCCACACAGCCAGTCCTGCCCTTGCCCTGGCTGGCTCCAGACTGCTTCAAAAAATGGCTTCTCTGCTTTCCTGAGCTCCCTGGGAAGGGTATCTCACTCCCTAGTGGTTGCCAGGCAGACTCTGAGTCTGCCTTAGCTCCCCCTCCCTACCAGGGACAGTGTGCCTCTCCCTGAGCTGCCAGTGGACAGAGCCCCAGGAATCTAGGTCATCTCCTTGCAGGTTACAGAGGCAAGGGATTATTTCCCCTGTTTGCAGGGGTGGAGCCAATAACAGAACCCAGGGGTCCTGAGTCCCAGCCCCACACGCCAGACACCACTCCCACTGGACAGCAGCCCCTGTGGCAGGACACCAGCTCTGCCTCCCCATCTCACAGCATGGTCAGCAAATCCTGGGGGACCTCCCTTGCTTTAACCCATTCCTCACCTGCATGGGCACCCATCAGGGTCCCCCAGGCCTCCACACCGAGCAGCTCAAGGATCCAGCTGTCATCCCCCTCAACCACCCTCCAGGCAGCGGGATGGGAGCGAGAACACAGCACAGTGCCGGATACAGGCTCTTACCACCAGCTGGAGCTGTGGGCACGTGGAGGGAGAGAGGGGCAGCAGGCAATCAGGAGTGCAGGGAGGGAGAAGGGTTTCGCGCAAGTGGCTACATTACACCTGGGGGGGGGGGCATGGCTCCCTGCACACAGGAGGGGGAGGGTGCAGCCTTGTGAGTTTAGGCACCCCACATACTCAGGGCACAGACACACACCGCAGCTCTCTGAGTAAGGAGTCACTGATACCAGCTAGCAATAGCCCTTAGTAACCTGGCCACACCAGGAGGCAGGGGGTCAAGGAACAGGGCAAGCACGGGCCTTCCCCATGGGGCAGCTCCTCCCACACACACACCAAGGGGGTGAGCCAAGGGAAGGAGCAGCACAGCAGCAGGAGAAACCACAGAGAGGTGAGGGGGCTCTGAGCAGGGGCCGACGGTCTATGGGGAGGAGCCCGGGGAGACTAGTAAATGGGAGGGAACTAGGGGTCTGAACCACTGCATCTCAGCAACTCTGGGGCACAGCTGGGGACATCCTCCAAGTCTTCCCTGATCATGGGCCCAGCACCTCCACTAGATTATAAACTCACCTGCACCTGGGATTGTTTGGATCGAGCAGTGCCACTGCTGGAAGGGCCATTTATGTATAGAGTGAGCCCCGCCCATGGGCCGGGTTATGTCAATAAGGGGGTGGAGCCAAGGCCCATATACACACCCCTAACCAGGCAGGGTGCTAAGTGGAGCAGTACACAGAGGCAGTATCTGGAGTATGCTGGAGCTGTTGGTCAGGTCGTGTTGCAGATTTCAGGTTCAAGCTTCTAGCGTACAAGTTTCAGGAATGGCACAAACTGGCTCGCAGAGCCCAAGCAGTGAGAAATGGAGTTTTGCAGGGAACCTCAGAAACATTCCCTCCTCTGCCCCTTTGGGCAGTTTCTTCAGTGGCTTGTCTCACATGTCTTTTCCAGAGCCCCTTTGGGAGAAATTGAAACTGCTCTGGAATCTGCACTTGGCAACTTCCCCCCAAATCAGGGATACACAGCCAGCATCACACACACATTGAAAAATCCTGTGCCTGTCCTTCTCCGCACACACACACGAAAAAATAATCCATGCTGGGTTGTGGTTACCTTGGAGCATGTGATTACTCTGGAGAGGCGATTTCACTAAAACACTATGCCACCACATGCCATAAGGCATAAATTGACCACCCTTGTAGCCCAGTAGCCACTTCCCTGAACTAACACCAATGAGTCTAGCTGTTCAGATTTTACCTCTTTTAGCTGCTGTTTATATCCCCCAGTCCACTTTGCAAACATTGTGGAGCATGCAGCAGGCTGCTATGACCACAGGAATATTTTCTTCATTTAGGACTAACCTGTCATAAAGGCAGCACTAGTGTGCTTTTAATCTGCCAAAGGCACATTCTACAGTCAGTCTGCACCTGCTCAACTTATTGTTGAAGCTCTCCTTGCTGCTGTCCAGGTTTCCCATGTAAGGCTTCATGAACCACGGGAGCAAGGGGTACACTGGGTCTCCCATGATCACTATGTGCATTTCAATATTCCCCGCTGGACTCTTCTGGTCTGGAAAGAAAGGCCCTGCTTGGAGCTTTCTGTACAGGCCAGTGTTCCTGAAGATGTGTGTATCATGCACCTTCCCAAACCACACTGCATTGATGTCCATGAAATGCTCATAGTGAGCTACAAGTGCCTGCAATACCATAGAGAAGTATCCCTTTCTTCTGATGTACTCCATCGCAAGATGGTCTGTGGACCAAAATTGGATTTGCCTGCCATCTATCACCCCGCCATAGTTAGGGAATCCCATTTCATAAAATCATAGAATAATAGGCCTGGAAGGGAACTTGAGAGGTGATCTAGTCCAGTCTCCTGCACTCATGGCAGGACTAAATATTATCTAGGTTTCAGAGTAGCAGCCGTGTTAGTCTGTATTTGCAAAAAGAAAAGGAGGACTTGTGGCACCTTAGAGACAAATAAATTGGTTAGTCTCTAAGGTGCCACAAGAACTCCTTTTCTTTTTGCAAATATTATCTAGACCTTCTGCAAAGCCATCCAATATTTCATGCACATTGCCGAGAGTCACAGTCCTTCGTAGCAGGATGTAATTAATGGCCCTACACACTTGTGATACCACAGCCCAGGTGGTCAACTTCCCAACTCTAAACTGATTCGTGACCAACCGGCAGCAGTCTAGAGTTGCCAGCTTCCACACAGCGATCACCATGTGCTTCTCCACCAAAAGGGCAGCTGGCATAGCCCAGAGGAGAGGGCTTGAGTGCCTGAAAGGCTGGTGGTGTTAGGGGGCTAACACCTACCTACCAAAGGCAAGACTCCCTCTCACCCCGGGGGGGAGGGGGTAACAGTATGACTCAGACTCCTGGATACCCCAAGAACTGCTACAGCAGGGTTCTTGGGGGAGTGTCAGGGCCCATAATATCAGCAGCCTGACCTAGGGGCTGGAGCCCAGAGTAGAGTCAGGGTCATAGTCAGGAGTCATGCCAAGGGTCCCAGCCTGTCAGTAACTGGAGTTAGGGTAAGGAAGCAGGGACAAGGAGCAGGAACCAGTCCAGAAGGCAAAAACTTGTTCTCAGGGGTCTGCTGAGCCCAGCAGCAGCTGGTCAGAGGAGGGATTTGGCAGGAGCAGGATGCCATATGCCCAGAAGGTTTGTGGCTAGTCAGCTGCACCTGCTGAGTCAGTGGGAGCAGGCCCTGTCGGCAGGGGATCAGCCACCATTTCCATGCTGGGCCTTGCAGTGGGTGGCACAGGCTTGAGAGCTGCAGGGCCTGATCAGGAAGGGGTGGGGTTTCTACAAGGTGGGCTCCTGCAAGAACAGTTCACAGGGGGAGGGGGGCTCCCAGGATGGGATTCCCAGAGGGCAGGCAGCAGGGTTCTGGGGGGAGGTGAGAGGGCTCCCAGGGGGGGGTTGGGATTCCCAGAGGCCAAGCAGCAGGGATGGGGGGTGAAGGGGCTCTGGAGGGTTTGTGGGGAGGGGCTTGGGGGTGGGATTTGCAGAGGCCAGGCAGCAGGGCTGGGGGGAGGTGAGAGGGCTCTGGGGAAGGGTTTGGAGATGGGATTCCCAGAGGCCAAGCAGCATGGTTGGGGGGTGAGGGGACTCTAGGGGATTTGTGGGGAGAGGTTTGGGAGTGGGATTCTCAGAGGGCAGGCAGCAGGGCTGGGGGGTGAGGGGACTCTACGGGGTTTGTGGGGAGAGGTTTGGGGGTAGGATTCCCAGAGGGCAGGCAGCAGGGCTGAGGGGGCTCTGGGGGGGTTGTGGGGAGAGGTTTGTGGGTAGGATTCCCAGAGGGCAGGCTGGGGGCGGGGGGTGAGGGGGCTCTGGGGGGCTTTGTGGGGAGAGGTTTGGGGGTGGGATTCCCAGAGGGCAGGCAGCAGGGCTGGGGGGTGAGGGGACTCTAGGGGGGTTGTGGGGAGAGGTTTGGGGGTAGGATTCCCAGAGGCAGGCTGCAGGGGGGGGGGGTGAGGAGGCTCTGGGGGGGGTTGTGGGGAGAGGTTTGGGGGTGGGATTCCCAGAGGGCAGGCTGGGGGCGGGGGGTGAGGGGGCTCTGGGGGGCTTTGTGGGGAGAGGTTTGGGGGTGGGATTCCCAGAGGGCAGGCAGCAGGGCTGGGGGGTGAGGGGACTCTAGGGGGGTTGTGGGGAGAGGTTTGGGGGTAGGATTCCCAGAGGCAGGCTGCAGGGGGGGGGGGGTGAGGAGGCTCTGGGGGGGGTTGTGGGGAGAGGTTTGGGGGTGGGATTCCCAGAGGGCAGGCTGGGGGCGGGGGGTGAGGGGGCTCTGGGGGGCTTTGTGGGGAGAGGTTTGGGGGTGGGATTCCCAGAGGGCAGTCAGCAGGGCTGGGGGGTGAGGGGACTCTAGGTGGGTTGTGGGGAGAGGTTTGGGGGTGGGATTCCCAGAGGGCAGGCTGGGGGGGTGAGGGGGCTCTGGGGGGGTTGTGGGAAGGGGCTTGGGGTGGGATTCCCAGAGGGCAGGCAGCAGGGCTGGGGGCTCTGGGGGGTCTGTGGGGAGGCGTTTGGGGGTAGGATTCCCAGAGAGCAGGTGGGGGGGGGTGAGGGGGTTCGGGGGGGGTTGTGGGGAGAGGTTTGGGGGTAGGATTCCCACAGGGCAGGCAGCAGGGCTGAGGGGACTCTAGGGAGTTTGTAGGGAGAGGTTTGTGGGTGGGATTCCCAGAGGGCAGGCTGGGGGGGGGTGAAGGGGCTCTGGGGGGCTTTGTGGGGAGAGGTTTGGGGGTGGGATTCGCAGAGGGCAGGCAGCAGGGCTGCAGGGTGAGGAGGCTCTGGGGGGGGGGGGTGTGGGGAGAGGTTTAGGGTGGGATTCCCAGAGGGCAGGCAGCAGGGGTGAGGAGGCTCTGGGGGATTTGTGGGGAGGGGTTTGGGGGTAGGATTCCCAGAGGGCAGGCAGCAGGGCTGGGGAGGCTCTGGGGGATTTGTGGGGAGGGGTTTGGGGTGGGATTCCCAGAGGGCAGGCAGCAGGGGTGAGGAGGCTCTGGGGGATTTGTGGGGAGGGGTTTGGGGGTAGGATTCCCAGAGGGCAGGCAGCAGGGCTGGGGAGGCCCTGGGGGGCTTGTGGGGAGAGGTTTGGGGTGGGATTCCCAGAGGGCAGGCAGCAGGGCTGGGGGCTCTGGGGGGGTTGTGGGGAGGGGTTTGGGAGTAGGATTCCCAGAGAGCAGGCTGGGGCTCTGGGGGGGTTGTGGGGAGAGGTTTGGGAGTAGGATTCCCAGAGAGCAGGCTGGGGGGGGGGGGGTGAGGAGGCTCTGGGGGGGGTGTGGGGAGAGGTTTGGGAGTAGGATTCCCAGAGAGCAGGCTGGGGGGGGGGGTGAGGAGGCTCTGGGGGGGTGTGGGGAGGGGTTTGGGGGTGGGATTCCCAGAGGGCAGGCAGCAGGGCTGGGGGGTTTGTGGGTAGGTTTCCCAGAGGCTGGTTGGAGGGGGCGGGGCCCTCTGAAAAGGGGCGGGGCTCTAAATAGTCAGGTGCTTCAGGGCTCGGTCACTGCCCCCAAGCTCCCTCCCCACATCCTCGCCAGGAGGCAGCTAGTGCCAAGCCCAGAGGGCGGGGCCAGCAAGGGGGCGTGTCTGCTCCGCCACTCCCCCTCCCGTCATCTGATTGGCTGTTAGCGGCGGGAGGCGGGAGCTTCTACTGCCATGTTTTTCTGGGGCGGAAGTCACCGGGGGTGATCTGTTAATGGGCGGAGAGGCTGGCTCAGGGGCCATCTTTGTTGAGGGCAACGTGGGCGCTTTGACCCCGCGGTGTCCGAGGAGCTGCCTGGTGAGACTCGGCCCTGCGGGCGGTGGGGGCCAGTGCCCGGCTGTGCGCTGCCAGGGACACCCCAGAGCACGTGGGGCCAGACACGGCCGCGCGAGCCCCTGGGAGTTGGGGCCGGGGGTGCAGGGGGTTACGGGGGTGCAGAGAGATGGAGGGCGGTGCATGGGGTGGAGGGGGTGCAGAGAGATGGAGGGGGGTGCATGGGGCGGGGGGTGCATGGGCTGTATACACTGTTGCCTTGGCTCCCTCCAACAGAAAGGGACCTGGGCCTGCCCTACCCTGCTGGGTGTGGAGAATTCCCTATGTGCCTTCTGCAAATTCATCGCAGGACTCGCAGCTGCGGAAGCCTGTTGGCTCCTGTTGGTCGGGAGCTGCCCAGCCCGGGCCTCTGTCCCTTGGCCAGGGTGGCTGGAGCACGGCCGCTGGACTCAGTGCGCACGGTGACTCCAAGTCCAAATATTTCAGCACGAGCGAAAGGTGGAAAAACCACTAGACCCAAGTCATGGCTATTGTGAGAAAGTTTGCGGAGGTGGCGAAGAGAGGCAGTGCTACAGAAATTGCAAAGAACAAGCGAGTGGTACGACTGAGATCTCAGGCGGGAAACCTTTTTGCTGAATGCAGTGGAAAGAAGGAGATGCCCAGAACCGACTGACTTTGGCTAAACATCTGTGAGCGTTAGACTCAGACTCTGAGGGTGAAGGTACTGATATTACTGCATTGCCATTGCCAAGTACGTCAGAAGGAAGCTGGATCCAGGTCAGCCAAAGACAACGAGCAGGAAGTGTCATGTTGTTTTCAATCACAAATGGTTTTGTAACAAAAACAACTCCAGAACTGAAACAAAAGAGAGACTGGAAAATTGCTAATTTTTTTTGTAGCAGTAATATTCCCGTTTCTGTTATTGAGCATCCAACTTTTCAAGCAATGATCAGCTGCCTACGGCCAGGCTACCGAGCACCCAGTCAAAAGCAGGTACCAGGTGAACAGTGAAATGCAGTTACTGATGGCTTGAGGGGTGGAAGCATGCAACAAATTACATGGAAAAACAGTTACGGCCGACGTAACTGTGTGGATTGCTCACTGTGTGCAAATAGGGAAGACTGCTTCATGCGTCAGTGGTTGATATGGTATGCAATAAAAAGCCTGGACAGTACTATGCTACACTGGCAAGAGAAGCCAAGGCATTAGCAAATGAACTGTACAGTTGCATTGTGAAGAGCGACATGACAGAAAATAAGAAAAAGATGGAAAGTATGATTGATTTGGAAGACGATGGATGTGCATCATATTGACTCAATCTTCTTGGACAAGAACGTACACTAAGTGCTTTGATGAAACGTAGATTGCCAGAATATTTTTGTAAATCGCTGTCAGCCTAGAGCTTGGTTCAAAGAATGCCAAATCCCCAGTGACACGATGGAACAATCAAATAACATACCTGGAAACATGTGTTAAAAATCGGCCACATTATCTCAGGATTGTGAGAACTCATGAGGCAGAATTTGAAGATAGAGCGATCAGTATAATTAATACGCAAGGAATTTACCAAGAAGCAAAGAACTTGATCACTCAATTGAAACCAGTTGCGGTGGCACTTGACACACTCCAAAGGGACACACATCAACAGTTGCTGTTACATGTGAAGTATGGTTGGATCTGCAGATAAATGAAGATCTTGCACCACATAAAGCAAAAGTACAAAAGAGACGTCCTGAGGCAATTACTCCTGTACACATGTTGATCAATCTCCTTCTCAGGAAAATACTCAGGAAAGAAACCATCAGCTGAACAAGAATATATTGCAAAGCAGGGGGTGCTTGGCAAAAATCTGAATGTTGCGCAATATTTACTTGCATTTAAAGCAGAAGGATGTCTGGATTCAAAAATCTACGTTTTCATCCACTATGAAGAAAAAGGATGGGAAAATCTGAAGGATGCTGATAGTCCATCTAACTTCATAGAACTGGTGATGCAATTGCATCAGTGCCCAGCAAGTGCAGCAAGCAAAGAACGAATCTTTAAACTTTGGATACACCCATTCATAACTGAGGAATAGGCTCGGTCTATCCGCTGCATCAAAGTTGGTCTACTGCTGCAAAATGCTGCATGGCCAGATGGACCCAGGCTGGTCACCTGCAACGCTGCATGCTTCTGATTGCGTAATGCATCAAGCCTGCACCTCTGCATTGCTGTCATTTTCATATCCTCAGATGGTTTTGA
The DNA here is from genome assembly GCF_965152275.1 of Natator depressus. Classification (NCBI taxonomy): domain Eukaryota; kingdom Metazoa; phylum Chordata; order Testudines; family Cheloniidae; genus Natator; species Natator depressus. The sequence goes on from NC_134239.1 coordinate 12,202,384, forward strand.
TTATTTGTATAATATTGAAAATGAGTCATGACCTATATGATTTCCTTGAGGAAAATACCAAACCAAATTGGACACAGGCATTCCGACGTTCCTAATTACATATATTCGTATTATGCCCTGTGCAGTTTTACTTTTTATTTGTACAACCCTAAATTAATCACTGAATCTACTGCCTTATGGAACCACATTTTCAATATGTAGCTAAAGTGGTGTGCATTACTGAAACAGTTTTTTAAATGCCTTAAATTGGGACTAACTAGTTTTTCCCAGGGTAGTAAAAAACATGATTTTACCTGGTAAAAAAACCACCTCTGGTGAATACCATGCTATCCCTGGTGTGCATGGGGGTGCAGGAAGGAATGGGTGACTGCACATAGCAGTAATGGGAGGAGAGATGGGTGAGAGTGCATAGGGATGAGTGGGTGGAGGGGTGGGTGTTCGTAGGGGTGGCATAGTGTGGTGGTGGAGGGGATGGGCTCATGGTGGATGGGTGTAGCAATGGGGGGTGGCATGGCAGTGGGTGAGTGGAAGCATGGTGGGGGGCGGGGATGAGGTAGAGGTGCATGGTGGTGGAGGGGATGGGTGAGTGGGCATGGTGGTGGAAGGGTTCTGCTAGGGCTGCTGTGAGATGGAATCCAAGCCTTTGTGCTCTGGATCCCTGGGGTATTTCAAACATCTGGAGCCTGAACAGAGTCCAGCTACTGCCCAATCTCAGGGTCCCTAGGCACACACCCAGAGTACAGACCTTCTATCTGGCACCCCCCTGTGAGTGTTGGAACCCACTGTCCAGCCACCTGCCCACTCCAGGCTCCACAGTACTTGAACTCATTTGCCATAGATCCACAGGATCGGTGCTAGGCCCCAGTTTTTAAACAGTGCTTGGAAACCTTCAGTGCACCAGGCCTCCAGGGGGTCCCACTCTTCCTTCAGGGCAGGCCACCCAGCCTCACTGCCACCGAGATGGAGCCTCTGGCCTCCAGCCCCCTTGCTCCACCCAGTGAGTTCTGCCCTGCGAGCTGACGTGGCCGTGGCTCGGTGAAGGGCAGCTGGCCTCAGTTGTGCTGTCCTCTCGCTCTCTCCGCAGGGTGTGATGTTCCCTGCCCTGCACCGCCTCCGCCTGGGCGCCCGCCCCACAATTGGTGCCAGGAGGGCAGGCGGCTCTGCAGGGGGGTACCTGTCCCGGGAGAATGAGCAGCGGTGCCGAGGGCTGCTGGAGGCCTCCACCAGACGCTACCGGCAGGAGGCGGTGGCAGCGGCTGTGCTGGTGACGCTGTGTTCTGTGGGCGGGTACCCTGCACTGCTGTACACGCTGCGCTCCAGCACGCTGACAGGCCAGCACAAGGGAGATGTCAGGTACCACGGCCCTCGACGCACTGAGTGCCCTGCAGCCCTGCTCCCCAAGCCTACCTTCCCTGCGCCCACAGCTCTGCTGGTGCCCCTCAATCCCAGCCTGCACCCCCTGCTATCCCAGCCCTGGGCTCCCCCCAGAGCTCTGCCAGTGCCCCTCAATCCCGAGCCCCGGCTACCCCCCTCCCACAGCTCTGCTGGTGCCCCTCAATCCCAACCCACAGCCCCGGCTATCCCAGCCCTGGGCTCCCCGCACCCCTCCACAGCTGTGCTGTTCCCCCTCAATCCCAGCCTGCACCTCCTGCTATCCCAGCCTTGGGCTCCCTCCCACCCCCCTCTACAACCCTACCAGTGCTTCTGAATCCCAATCTACATCCCCCTGTTATCTCAGCCCAGAGCTACCCCTACACAGCTCTGCCGGTGCCCCTCAATCCTGACCCACAGCCCCATTATCTCAGCCCAGGGCTCCCCACCTCCCAGTGCAACTCAGTCCCACCTCACAGTCCCCTGCTATCCCAGCCCCGGGCTCTCCTCACGCACAGCTCTGCCGCTGCCCCTCCACCCCTCTGTTGTTTCAATAGTTAATGGAAGCTCTTCTCTGCGGTCCTGTGATAAGTCTATGCCCCTTTGGCCAGTTCCTGAGCATCTGGTGCCAGGGTGGAAGATGCCCCTTCTGCCTGCCACAGCGCCTGAGGCAATGGATCTTGCCTCCCCTCTAAGGAGACTCTGGTTTTCTTGTTGCAGTTTCCCGGGCGGCAAACGCGACAGCTCCGACCAGGATGTGATTGCCACAGCGCTGAGGGAGACTCAGGAAGAGCTGGGCCTGCACGTGGGGGCTGAGAGCATCTGGGGGGTCATGAGACCCCTACCCAATGGGGTAACACCACTCCGCTCCCCTAGCAGTGTTAGGGAATCTCTGGGGCAGGGCACTGTGAGAGAAGGGGGGGGGTCTCTCTGGGGCAGGGTAGTGTGAGGGAAGGGGGGGTCTCTGGGGTGGGTTCCCATGGGCAGGACAGTGTGAGGGAAGGGGGTGGGTCTCTCTGGGGCAGAGTCCGAGAGGGGGGGGGATCACTTTGGGGCAGGGCAGATTTTTCTGGGGTGGGATCATGTGGGAGGAGCAGCATGAAGGGTGGGGTGTTGCTCTGGAGCAGGGTCCCATGGGGGGCAGCCATGTGAGTTGGGATCCTCTTGAGGCTGGGGTCCACAGCACGTGGCAATGTGAGGGGAGGTGCTGTGAGGCGGGAGGGTCCTGTTGAAGGGGTCTTTTGGGGTGTGTGTACTGCGTGACAGGGAAGGGTCCTATGGGGGGGGGGGCGGTGCACTGTAAGGTGGGGATGTCCCATTGGGAGTCTCTCTCTCTGAGGTGGGGTGTGTCCTGGGGTGGGGGCGCTGTGAGGTAGTGGGCCATGGGGGGGTCTCAGAGGAGGGAGATGCTAAGGTGGAAGGCTGGCGGGGGGATCCTTCTGAGGCAGGGTGAGTCCCATGGTGTGGGGGTAGTGAGGCAGAGAGGCTATCGGAGGGGGCCCTCTCTGAGGAGAGGGAGATTCCGGGGGACAGTGCTGTCAGGAGGAGGGTCCATGGGGGGGTCTCTCTGAGGAGGAGGGTGGCACTGCAAGGTGGAGGGTCCATGGGGGCTCTCCCAGTAGGGGTGGGTTCTGTTGCAGCAGTGTTGTGAGGCCAAGGGGTCTCTTAGGGAGGATTGCAGGGGGGCGGTGCTACAAGGTGGAGGTGGGTCCTGCGGGCAGGGGATACCTCTGTGAGGCAAAGGTCGGTCCCGGGATGGGGAGAGGTTCCTAGGGAAGCCAGTGTCAGTGAGGTCTCACTCTGGTTTCCTTCCAGAGGGGACTGACTGTTGCTCCCGTCCTGGCACATCTGGGCCCCTTGGAGTGTGTGTGTCTGAGCCCCAACCCACAAGAGGTGAGCCCCACGCATTCCCCACCCCGCCATGGCTGTGCTGTTTGCGGCTGCCCTTAGCACATGCAGGGCCCCCCACATCCTTCAGGTCCCTGGCCGGAGGGCGGCACCCCAGCCTGGTTAGCGTGCTGGCCTCCTGCAGGGAGGGAGATCAGCAGAGCCCCTGGCCTATGGGCAGCTGGGACCAGTGTCACCATGGACCTGGCTGCCTGCATCAGGCTCCCCCTACCTGGAGTGACTCATGGTCTGGCCAGAGTGGACCTTCCCAATCACCCTGGCTGAGTTCCTGCCCCAATCCAGCAACCCAAGACCACCCCAGTGCCCCTTGCTGGGGGACCCCTCCCCTACCCTGCCCAGCAGCTCCCCTCCTGCAGCAACTGGAGCCCCCCACCTAGCAACCCACTCGGGCAGTGGTGTCCTGGCTTGGGGGAGAGCCCACCTCCTGCAAAGAGACCCTGAGGCCTGCTGGTCTACACTTAAATGTTAGGGTGACCCGGCTACGGCTCTCAGGGGTGTGAAGAATTCTCCACCCGCCCCGAGCGCTACAGCTGCACCAGCCTAGCCCCTGGAGCGGACAGGGCTAGGTCGACAGAAGAACGCTTCGGAGGACCTCAGAGAGGTGCAGTTCCTGCAGCGATGGAAAAATCCCTTCCATCCTTGTAGGAAGCATCTTTGCTTCAGCAGCATAGCTGCAGCACCCTTAGCGTAGACGTGGCCTGAGAGTTCAAGGAAGAATGATGGGGAATCCGCCCTGCCTGGGCACCTTGTTCCAAGCATTATTTTCTCTCCCTATTAGCCATTTGTGCCTTATTTCCAGTCTGACCCCAGCCCTGTGTCTGAAGTTACAGAGTCACCTGCTCTCAGAAATGCTCTCCTTTGGCGATCCTTATGCACCAGACTCAGTCACCTCTTCATCTTCTGTGACTGTGGGATTTGTTTGTACTAGGTCTATGAATGCTATGTGTGCCTCAGTTCCTCCCCCACATACTTTGCAGTGCCACCCAGTGGTGGAAAATTTTAAATGGGAAATTGCATTGAGAAGGTGCATTTCCAGCGAGGTCCCAGGGGAATTGGTCCTTGGCCCTGCACTATTTAACATTTTTGTCAGTGACCTGGAAGAAAACACAGAATCATTACTGATAAAGTTTGAAGATGACACAAAAGTCAGGGAGTGGTAAATAATGAAGAGGACAGGAGCACAGATACCACGTGATCTGGAACACTGGGGAAACTGGGCACAAGCAAACTGTGTATTTGAATATGGGTAAATGTATACATCTAGGGACAAAAAAGGTAGGTCATGTTTACAGGGTGAGGGACTGTATCCTCAGAAGCAGTGACTCTGAAAAAGATTTTGGGAGTCGTGGGTAGTTAGCTGAACATGAGCTCCCAGTGTGACGGTGAGGCCAAAAGAGCTAATGTGATGCTGACTAATCTTGAGTAGGGAAACGGAGGTTATATTACCCCTGTAGTTGCTACTGGTGTGACCACTGCTGTGTCCAGTCCTGGAGCCCACAGTTCAAGAAAGATTTGGATACATTGGAGAGGGTTCAGGGAAGATCTATGAAAATGATTACCTGCCCTGTAGTGATAGACTCAAGGTGCTCAGTCTATTTATCTTACAGAGAAGATTAAGGGGCAACTCAATCGGAGTCCATAAGTACGTACATGGGAAACAAATAGTTAATAATGGGCTCTTCAGACTAGCAGAGAAAGGTCTAACAGGATCCCATGGCTGGAAGTTGAAGCTAGACAAATTCAGACTGGAAATAAGGTGTAAATGTTTAACAGAGAGAGTAATTAACCACTGGAACAATTTACCAAGGGTCAGGGTGGATTCTCCATCCCTGGCAATGTTTAAATCAAGACTGGATGTTTTGTTAAAAGCTCTGCTCTAGGGATTGTTTTGGGGCAGTTCCCTGGCCTGGGTTAGACAGGAGGTCACACCAGATGATGGCAGCGGTCCTTTCTGGCCTTGGAAGCTATGAAAGAAGAGTTAAGTTTGCTTCTGGGGCAGCACAGGAGACATGAGGTGTGGGTGGCGTTTTGCTGTGTGGGGTGCAGCGAACAAGGAACTGGCTAGAACCTGGTGAAACCGAGCCATATCAATGCCTAAGCCAAAAAAGATGATAGGAAGCCACAGTGACGAGAACATGCACACACAGCAACCAGGAGACATGAGGAAGGAGGTTCCCCCCACCTCACGGCAGGGAAGCAGAGCCAAGGCCAGCTCGAGAACCGATGACAGAGGGGCCAGGAAGGGATAGAAGAGGGCATTTGAGAGAGACAGCGTGCTCATCTGAGACTGAGAATGGGACAGACGGAGCCTGAAATGGAGGCCAAGCAGCTTGGCTGGTAGATGGCACTGGCTTGGCCAGATGGACAGCGTCTTAACCTTTATTTCTCTCTGCTGCCCTAAGACCCTCCCCAGACTGGTTCCAGGTGACTAATAAACCCTGCTGTGTATGGGAAAGGCTGCCTGGTGTCACTGCAAACACTGGCTGGGGTGCATTAGTCCCCGAAGAGTGTACAAGTCTCTGAGCAGAGGCCTAGCTCAGTGGGATGCACTGGGCAGAGCTCATGGGGTGGAGCAGGAGGGATGGAACCTAGTGGCTCACTCTCAGAGGCAGTGAGGCCACATGGCCTGCCCTGGAGGAAGAGTGGGACCCCTTGGGGGGTTGGCACACTGAAGGGCTCCTCTAAGCAACTCTCAAAGCTGGGGTGCAGCACCGATCCCATGGATGCATGACACCTCCTGGACAGAGCCGTGAGATGGTGTTCTCTGGGCGGGGCCAATCCCAGCACTGGATGCGGTAACCAGTGGTGGGCCCTCCCCCACCCACATGCACACAGCTACTCCCCCTCCCCTGCTCGCTGTCTCCACTTGTACACCAAGAACTGCATTCACCTCTCAGCCACCAGGACCCCTGGGGGCTAATCAGGGTCCCAGCTTGCCAAGGACAGCCCTACCCTTCAGCCTGACCTGCAGGCTCCATTCCCAGCCACAGGAGCTGGCACTAGGCAGGATGGAAGGTGCCAGGTCTGATGCGTCCCTGCCACCTTTGGGGATGTCTACACTGCGTTTTAAAACTTGCAGCCGGTAGCGAGCCCGGCTCTACAGCCCTGGGCTTGTGCTGGAGCTCTGAAAACAGCCGTGTAGGCGTGTGGGTTCGAGGCCTGAAGCCAGGGCAGGGGGGTGGGCTCTGAAGCTCCAGCCCAAGCCACGTCGTCTATATGGCTCTGAGGCTCGCTACCGCGAGGTTTTAAGAGGGTAGAGGTCGCCTTTGTGCCACCTGCCTGCTTTGCCAGCAGCCATGCCTCATAAAGCTGAACAGCAGAGGGCCGAGCACAGTTCCTAGAGGTCACCCTGAAAAGGCCTCCATCAGCTCCAGAGGGGAACGGCCCAGTGGGGAGTTCCCAGGGGGACAGGGGATGAGCCCCGCCCAGCCTGCAGCTCCTGTGGGGGGGAGGAACAGCAAGATGCTGTCATGCTGCAGGAGTATCTGTGCTCGAGAATACACTCCCCTAGTGGGGAGGGAGGCTTGTCAAGGAGGGAGCAGCCTGGTCCCAGCTGCTCCTCTCCCGGGCCCTACTCTACTGTAGGAGGTGCTGTCTGCTGGGGCCATGGAACACAGCCCCCGTAGGGCACTCGGGTGTGCTGCTTCCCTAGCGCAGCCCGGGGGCCGAGGGCCAGGCACGGAGGTAAGGGGACCCTGCCGGGCAGTGCAACACCAACATGCTGTTTGTATCTCTCTCCGCCCCCAGGTCGAGGATGTTTTCACCATCCCTCTGTCTCACCTGCTGCAGGCCCAGAACCACGGTTACACCCACTTCCGCCACCAGGGTCGCTACAGCCACACGCTGCCCATCTTCCTCAACAGCCGCTACCGGGTGTGGGGGCTGACGGCCATCATCACGGACCTCACGCTGGAGCTGCTGGCGCCCAGCGCCTACCGCCGGAGAACACGCCCACCCAGCTCCCGCTGAGCCCCCAGCCCACCTGCGCTATGGACTGCCCCAGCCCCGCAGCATGGAGAGAGCCAGATGGCCGGTCTGGGTGAGGTCCCCCTGGAGGCAGAGAGAGCCAGCAGGGCAGGCTGGGTGAGGTGTTCCCTCACTTCAAGGGCAGAAAGAACAAGGGGAGCAGGCTGGGCGTGCCTGCCCCAGGAGCGTGGGACAGAGCTGAGGGGGTGACCCCAGGAGGGAATCTCCAGCCCCTGATAATGCTGCGGGGGAGAAGAGTTACATGGTGTCAGGAGGGGGGATACTGGTGAGACCTACGTGAGCCGTGATGCTGGAGCCTGCTGTATTTCATGTGGGGCCTATGCATAAACAAACCTCCCTGAGTTCAGTGTGCCACCTCAGTGCTGGGGAGGGTGGAGGGGGAGCAGTGGCCCAGGGCCAAGTGCTGCCCCCTGCTGGGCCTCAGCTCCTGCCCCTGCAGGAAACACCAACAGGAACTCATGAACAGCCCCCCCCTTTACCCCACCCCTGCGAGCAATGGGGACTGGAGGAACCCCTGGTGCCCCAGCCTGGCCCCCTCCCACAGGGCCACTCTTCCACTCACATGTGGGCCCTGGCCAGGCTCTCTGTGGCCAGTCCTCACCACCCACTGCCCATGCTCTCCCCCACTCCCACAGCACCGCTCCGCAACCCCCCCCACCCCCGCAACCTGTTCACTAGGGGCCAGTTTGGGTGAAGTGAAGTCAGAAAACAGCCCAACCCCATGGGCTCCGGTCGGATCTGACGACCTGCTGCCCTTGGGGTTGGCACAGCAGCAGCCACCTGCTAGTCTCTTGCCAGTCACCGCTGCCCGGCCACACGGCCTGTGCTGCAGAGTGAGCATGCCAACGAGTCGCGGCACCTCCAAGTTCCCAGGCAAGAGGCGGCCCAGACAGATCGCAGGGGCCTGAGGGCAGGAAGCCCCGAGGACACGGAGGCAGCAGCAGCACTGGCTCAGGCTCGGGGAAGTGTCAGGTCGGGCTTTCAAATTAGACCCAAGCAGAGCTCAACTGGTACTAGATCACCCCCAAGAATAGCCAGATCGCCACAGCTGTAATGGAACCCAACCCGCCCCTCTTCTGGAAGAGACGGGGCGCCCATGCGAGGGACAGCAGCCTGGGGCTCCGTGCCCAGCTGCTCCCTGGCGTTACACAGATGCGCATTCACACAGGAAGGAGATACCAGCTGCCACCACAGCACATTTATTGAGGAGCTCACCCAGTGGGCGGGTGAGGAGACAGCACAGCCAGGGGATCTCCCCCTCATGCAAGAGGAACCCCAATATACACACAGGTAAGTCACCCGCCCCGCACATGCCAGAGAAACCTATCAACACCCAGAGGCACCGAGGGCTGCCCCCATGCAGATCAAGTGCTCAGCCCCTCCACCTGCTGTCATGGGGGAGGGGCGCTGACCACGCACAGAGAGGCGGGATCCAGCTCCCTCCATCACCGGGCACCCAGCCCTCACGCGGACGCTTGCCGAGCCTGGGTCTCCTCATGACGCCGCATCCGCTGCTCCAGCTCTGGGCGAAAGTGACGGATCAACCCCTGCAAGCAAGGAATGAGTGTGCAGGGCTGGCAAGGTAGCATCCCCCCCCATCCTGCATCTGCCACCCACCCCTCACCGCACACAGAGTAGCCCCCAGATGTACCCCCCCCATCTGCAGGAGCCTCTCTCACTCACTCACACACACACACACACAGCCCTTGTGTCAGGCTAGTTTATGCACACACCCACCACCTACCCACACCCCCTCCCTCTGCCAGGCCACCCCTGCCCTGGTGCCCAGCCGCCCACTACCTGCACAGGCCAGGCGGCCCCATCGCCCAGGGCGCAGATGGTATGGCCCTCAATCTGCTTGCTGATCTCCCAGAGCGCATCGATCTCAGCTGCCTGCGCATTGCCTTGCACGAACCGCCACATCACCTTGTTCATCCAATCCACACCTGGGGTGGGGGGCGAGGCTGCATCAGCAGAAGTGCCCTCCCCCGATCCCACCCATAGGCCCTGACAGCTGGGCACACCCCACCCACAGATCCAGCCAGTCCAGCATCCTCACTCCAATTCCACCCATGGTCCCAGCTAGTCAGATATCCTCCCCGCCCCATCCTGACCCCAGTGACCCCAGCCAGCCCAGCATCCTCCCCACCACACCCAGTGACCCCAGCCCTCCCAGCATCCTCCCCCACCACCAACTCCAATCCCACCAATGGGCAGTCTGGCATACCTCCCCCAGTCGTACCCAGATCAGCAGCAGCCCAGCTCCCAGCACTCACCCTCCCTGCAGGGGGTGCACTGCCCACAGCTTTCGTGCTTGTAGAACTCGATGAGGCGGGCGATGGCTCGGACAATGTCTGTCTGGGGGAGGAAGAGAGGGTGAGTGCCACACTGCGGGGGAGGGAGGACGGGGGGGGGGGAAGAGAGCGTGCCACCGGCACTTACCGATTTGTCCATGACGATGACGGCAGCTGTGCCAAGCCCAGTCTGCGCCTGCACCAGCCCGTCGAAGTCCATGGGCACCGTCTCACACACTGACTTGGGGATGAGGGGGGTGGAGGAGCCTCCTGGGATCACTGCCAAGAGGTTGTCCCAGCCACCGCGCACACCTCCTGTGCACAGAGGGGGCAGGGTTAGGCCTAGCACTTCCCCTCCCCACGGCAAACCAGATCCATGATGCCCAGTGCTGTCCCCTTCCTTCCACCCAAGCCTCCTCCTAGTGTCACCTGCTACTCCAGGCTCTGGGTGGAAGCGACAGATCAGCCCCTGCGCACAGGCCACAAGCAGGGTTAGCAGGCCAGCACTTGTCTCCCCCATCACTCCCCCCACACACCTGCCTACTTCTGTAGCGTGAGCTACCCACAGCCGCAACAGCTGGAGCTAGACCTGTGGGGCAGCCCTGAGACAAAGTGGCCTAAGAGGGGAAGGGGGGACGGGCGGGTGTCCAGCCCTGTTGCTCACCCAGCAGTCAGGAGAGGGCTGGGGTTTGGCATCTCACCTGCATGCTTCTCGATCAGCTCCTTGAGCGGCACCGACATCTCCTCCTCCACGGTGCAGGGCGTGTTCACGTGCCCAGAGATGTTGAAGAGCTTGGTGCCCGAGTTGCGCTCGCGCCCGAAGCTGGCAAACCAGGCTCCCCCACGCCGGCAGATGGTGGGCGCCACAGCCACTGTCTCCACATTGGCCACGGTAGTGGGGCAGCCGAACACACCTGGGGAAGGAGAGAGCAGTGACATGGACGCAGAGCAGGCTGGGGGTCCCAGTGCTCCAAAACAACGTGACCCCCTCCCCCTGCCCCACAAGGAGCAGGACAGGGGGACCCAGCTAGGACACCCCACAATCCCTCAGTACCCTAAAGAGGGCAAGCGAACCCCCACTAAGGCACCCCCCATCTCCCCTCAACAGCACAGTTCCCCGGTGGGTCGTACCAACGTCAGCCGGGAAGGGTGGTTTGAGGCGTGGCTTGCCCTGCTTGCCCTCAATGGATTCAATCAGCGCTGTCTCCTCCCCACAGATGTAGGCCCCAGCGCCTCTCACCACAAACACATCGAAGTCGTAGCCTGAGTTGCAGGCATCTTTGCCCAGCAGGCCGGCCTCATAGGCCTCACGGATCGCCACCTGCAGGGAGACAGGTCAGCACAGCTGCTCCCCCGGCCCTGCTGCTCCACACCCGCCTGGCCTGGCTCCCTGGCCTGCCTTGCCCTCTGTGCCCCGTAGAGAGACCAGTCAGTACAGCTGCTCCTGCCGTCACACCCGCAGCCCTGCTCTCTGTGCCACATGGGGAAATGGGTCAAAGTGGCGGCTGCTGCCCCACCCCACAACTCCCCAGGCTCTATGGGTTAGTGCGCCTGCTCCCCATATAGCTCTTGCTTACCTGCAGGTTGGAGGCTTCATTGTAGAACTCCCCACGGATGTAGATGTAGGCAGCCCGGGCCCCCATGGAGCGCCCTGCCACCAGGCAGCCCTCCACCAGCTTGTGTGGGTCATGGCGCATGATCTCGCGGTCCTTACAGGTGCCTGGCTCCCCTTCATCTGCATTCACCACCAGGTACTTGGGCCTGGAACACAGACCCCGTCGGACCGACCGCAGCAGCCCTCCCCCCGTGAGCTACCATCCCACAGCAGACCCAGCTCCCCCACCTTGCTGCCAGCGAGCAAAGCCCGTTTGGCCTGTACTGCCAGCTGTCCCCACCCTAGGGAGCCAACGGGGCCCAGACACACTGCAGCTCAGCAGCCCCATGCCCTGCATTGGGACTGCCCCCGGGGTGGAGGTACTCCAGGAACGCTTGTTAGTGCGGGGAGCTTGCAGCCAGGATGTCTAGGTTCTATGCAGGCCCAAGCCCTGCCCCACAGCGATGTTTCAGACTAGGAGAAGGAGCTGTATCGCTCTGGGCCATTGTCCACCCCATGCTGCAGAGGGCTCAACAGTAGCAGCCCTGCCCCACCCACCTGCCATCTGAAGGCTTGTTCATGAAGCTCCATTTGAGGCCTGTGGGGAAGCCAGCCCCGCCCCGACCTCGCAGGCCCGAGGTCTTGATCTCATTCAAGATCCAGTCGATCCCCTTCAGTAGGATCTCCTTGGTTTTGAACCAGTCACCCCGGCTCAGAGCCCCCTTCAGCCTGGACAAGAGAGAAGGCAAAGTAGCTGGCTACATTATGGGGATCAGTAGTACCAAACCTAGAGCACAAACCAAACAGATACAGGCTCTTTTACCTCCGTGGGGCACCAGCTCCAACCCAGCCCCAGGACAGGGAAGGGGGACTGGCAGGCTCAGGGTTGGAGAATGGAATGCAGGACCTTTCCCATCCAGGGGGTGTTGACAGTAATCTGATCCCAGGGCGGGGGAACTGGTTGGCTCAGAGGGGTGGGGAACGTGCAGGGTCTTTCACCTCTAGGAGGTGCCAGCTCCAATCCACCCCCAGGGAGGAGGAGGGGGCCCAGCAGGCTCAGGGGGCTGGAGAATGGGACATGGGGCTTTTCCTCTCTGAAGGGTGCTGTTAGGATATAGATATTCAGGCCTGTCTGTAAAGGCCTATACTCTAAGAATTTAGGTGTATTCTTATCACTTGGCTAGTTATAGAGGTACAAAAGAGAATCAAAATCACTGTCTGCCGGCGTAAGGGCCTTTTCTTACTGTGACAGTCTGAGGCCCTGTGCTTAGGCTAAGGCCTTTGGCTAAGCAGCAGAGGCAGCCATAAGCTAGGAAGCGACAGGTCACATCCTCCCATTCCAAACTAGTCACATTGAAAGAAGGTGCTATTGGGCTGTTAGGAATACAATCCTGTCCTGATAATGCCTATCACCTCCAGAGAAAGGGAAGTGCCTAGAAAACGTAAAAGGAAACAGCATCCTGTCTGGCAAGAACTCACTTATCAATACTGGGATGTGAAATCCTTACTTCTGTGTTGTTTTGTCATTATAGTTCCCACTTTGTTATTGTTTGTCTGGTTCTGTGATTGTTCCTGTCTGCTGTATAATTAATTTTGCTGGGTGTAAACTAATTAAGGTGGTGGGATATAATTGGTTACATAATCATGTTACAATATGTTAGGATCGGTTAGTTAAATTTCAGGAAAATGATTGGTTACGGTATAGCTGAGCAGAACTCAAGTTTTACTATATAATCTGTAGTCAATGAGAAAGTGAGTGGGCGTGGGTGGGTG